>NW_022605225.1:0-25110 GCF_008692095.1 Etheostoma spectabile | reverse complement strand
AGACTGGACATTAGCAACACACTTCGGGTGTCGTTGTCTCCCATCACTCCCAGATGGGACCGTCTCGTTGCAGATAAAACAAGCTCAGGGCTCCCATTGATTTTCGTTATTGTGAGTTAAAACTTTCATGAAAATAAAATGTGCCTGATATTCGTTTTGTTGCGTAGCTGTATTTTATTTTGAAGGGATGTTTAAACGTTACCATAGCGACCGAGTCAGAGCGCGTCAGAGAGCGTAGGGCATTTGTCGAGAGGAGTAGAGCTTAGCGGGGGCCGCCGAGTAAAATTGTCAAGCGTGACCGGTCCGCGGTGATAAAAAGGTTGGGGACCACTGGTCTACAGAACTCCTCTTCCTGCCCTCCTCCTCCTCCCCAACACCTCCTCACCACTCCTCCTCCTCCTCCTCCTTCTCCTCCTCCTTCTCCCCAGCACCACCACCACCTCCTCCCTCCTCCATTATCATCATCCCCACCACACATCTGGGTGACGCCGCGCGGGGACAGGCCCAGCTTGCGCGGGGACAGGCCCAGCTTGCGCGGCAGCTTCCAGGGCGCTGGCTGTATGAGGAAGTAGTCACCACATCTATTCACAGAGAATGTGGATTGTTACGGCCCCTGCGTAATTTGTCCTTCTCTGATTAGGCTGATCGGGGACACTGTGGGCCCAGTGGGTGCTGATTGTTTAAAGCCTGGTGCTAGGGCTGAATGGACTCTCTCTGATGCCACGTCCCCGTCAGCGGAGGGCGTCCCCCATCCCGGATGTCGCTTTTGTGTTTCTTTCTAGTTTATGTCAATAATTACTTTTGTTATACCGTCATAAGTGGTGCGTATCCATATTTGTCACGGTCCGAGAGCCAGGTCGTGACAGGATCTACACGATGCAGACCACACAGACCACCAACAGGATGCAGACCAAACAGACCCAACAGGATGCAGACCACCAACAGGAGGGTCGGAGAGGATTAGCTGTGAAGCTGTAAGAACTATTAATAAACCAGTGCTTGTTATCTTCATGCTAATTAATTTAGCAGGCAGTCTGCTTATAATGTCAAACTAGAGCTGGGCTATACGGGTAATTTACTGGGCGATATGTTGGGTTGACTATTGGTGCTTTTACAAAAATATTTACACGAGAGTTTGGATAAAGAAGCGGCAATAATGTGGATACAATGACTAAGTTAGAAAGGTACTTGCACACTGAGTCTGAAATGTTCGTGTGCATTTTTCTCATCAGTCTTCCTAAAAATTGGTCACACAGAGGTATCCGAATCAAAATCAGCTTGGAAGACTATGAGTTCTGAGCAATATGTTGCACTCTGCCAGCGTCTGATAGGCTCATGCTTTCTCCTTCTCAAAACACAACATGTTTTCTCTGGATGCGGGGGGGGGGGAACGCAGAAAATTCAACCCTGAATTCAGCTAATGATGGATTGGAATTTTCAGAGCTAGTGTGTAAACTGAAGTTGTTTTTTTAACGTCTGAAAATGTCGGACGTAAATTTTACTCAGCAGGTGAATAAAGGCGAATAATAAAAACAGCCTTCCATCCAACAGTCATCATCGTCTTTAAAAGCAGGAAAAAACAATACTTGCATCATGTACCATATCCAACATTTAGACCATATCCAGCCTCATATCAATGGCGATATAATATGGATATATTGCCCAGCCATGTGGAACCATGCGACGCCCCTTTTCTTCTCCTCAGGTGGTTTGAACCAGTCAGGGCGGGGATGCAGATTCTATGCAGTTTGTTTACATTGTCCATGTCAGTAAGAATTACTTTAATGTTACGTATCTAGTAGGCCTGACAATTCATCGTTATAAAATTGCGATCATCATCATTCACCTGCTCACAAGTTATTTTTAAAGACCTGATTTTTTTTTTATGACTTTGGTTCTCATTTAATCTACGGGCCGACTGCATCACGAACACTACTACTGTCTCCCGAGCGCTGCCATGCTAGTGCATGAGCTTTCCTCATGCACTATCAAACGTTTCCTCCGTTCTCCAGTCTTCCCTTCCCATCTGTGGTGTCCTTATCAAACTTTACTGAATGCCGTCCTACACTTGACACACATTAAGACTCCTTTCCATGTTCAGTAAGCGCTGCAGTGGGGAATCCTTTGCGTTTCCACCCAGCCCCCAGACCGCTGCGCTGCTCCCTCTTTGGTTCTTTTTTATTTCAGTTATTTTCACACTCACAGACACATACACTCAATTGTGAGTGGTGTGTGTCTGTGAGGGAAAAAGATACAGAGAGAGAGAGAGAAACGAAGAGAGAGATGGGGGCGTGGGGTTGGCATGTGGTTGTGTGTGTATCTTCATTTATTTACCGCAACTGCCTTTTATATTTTTTTATAAAACACAGCAAGAAAGTTTCAGACGCTCAAAAAAACTGGTTAGAGCCAGCAGGCAGTTTAAAAAAAAAAAAAAAAACTCCAGACGGCAGAGATGCAACACGAGTCGTATTCTACCAACACCATGTCTAAACAAACCCCACGTTACCAGAAGTCTCCTGGTTACTAGGTACTAGTTCAAACCGAAGTATCAAACAAACCTGAAGCTAGAAGAAACCCTAAATGTTAACAGAAAAGCCCCGCGGACCTGAGGGAGAGAGCTGTTCACTTCTCTGTGTCCAGAGTGCGTGTGAGCGGAGCGGCACACAGCAACACAAGAAATCTTTGTTTGTAGGGAGGGGCGCTGGGACTAGCCTATCACAGAATAGTGTAGGGGAGGGGTGCTGGGACTAGCCTATCACAGAATAGTGTAAGGGAGAGGCGCCGTGACTAGCACTGTGACTAGCCTATCACAGAACGGAGACACAGTCAGTGGAGACTTTCATTGAATCCGATTACGGATATTGACTCACAAGACACACAAGACCACAAACAAACAAACTACAGCTAGTCTGACATTCCAGACCAGTCTGATGCCTGTTGGCCAGTAATCCCTCAGCTCAGAAGCGTATAGACCTCCAAAACACGTCAGTTTTTATTCTTGTAAAACTTAAAACTGGGACACTAGACCTAGAGCTGTTCTCATTAGGGGCTGAGCCCCCCCAAAGGTCTGATCCTAGACTCACCCTGCTGCTACTTCAACCTCCACTCCACTACACCTCAGAGGGGAATGTCTCAAGATAAAAAGTCCCAATATTTCAAGAAAGTCCCAATATTTCAAGATAAAAAGTCCTAATATTTCAAAATTAAAAGTCCTAATATCCCAAGATAGAAAGTCCTAATATTTCAAGATAGAAAGTCCTAATATTTCAAAATTAAAAGTCCTAATATTTCATGATAAAAAATCCTAATATTTCAAGATAAAAAGTCTAAATATTTCAAGATAAAAAGTCCCAATATTTTTAAGATAAAGAGTCATAATATTTCAAGATAAAAAGTCTAAATATTTCAAGATAAAAAGTCCCAATATTTTTAAGATAAAGAGTCATAATATTTCAAGATAAAAAGTCTAAATATTTCAAGATAAAAAGTCCCAATATTTTTATGATAAAGAGTCATAATATTTCAAGATAGAAAGTCCCAATATTTCATAATCATCCTGATGAGCGGCCCTACTTTGGACAGCACGCTGTCAAACTGCTCCGTGTCCAGCCTGAGTGATACTCTCCAAATTGATAACGGGCCTGGAGGGTGTCTGAACCCAAAATCTCCGAGTCGACGTCTTCTCACACAAAACAATACATCTTACAAAAACTGCAATAATTGTCATGTATTTTTAGGACGTCATGCATCACGTGACTTCCAATCCACACCACGTGACCTCCAACAAAACGCCATGGCGGGTCCTGTTCTGTAGGACTTGCAACAGGATCAGGTACTGAGCTCCAGAAGCGGTCCGTGCGGTCGAGACTGCGAGCATTAGCGTCCTCACGAAACTAACTCCGTAAAACATGTAACGACGGGCAGCTCTGACGTCTTGTACGTTAAGGGCGGTGTTTACTGACCGCTTTAGCTTGCTACGCTATAGCTTACTAACGTAACGTGAAGCTAACCGGTGTGCCCTGGGGCTCCGTCTAATCACTGGTTCCACATCCCAACAGTGGCAGAATATTAGAAAAGTTTCTGAATAGCATGTTGTCCGTTGCGACACCACCGCTAACTACGACCGTCCATGACCATCTTCGTCGCTTATCCGGTATTGGGTCGCGGGGGCAGCAGCTCCAGCAGGGGAGCCCAAGCTTCCCTTTCCCGAGCCACATTCACCAGCACGCACTTGGGGATCCTGAGGTGTTCCCAGGCCAGGTTGGCGATATAATCCCTCCACCTAGTCCTGTGTCTTCCCCGAGGTCTCCTCCCAGTAGGACCACCTCCCTAGGGTGTCCCCCAGGAGGCATCCTTACAGTAGGGTGGCAGTAGCTCAGTCCGTAGGGAGTTGAGTTGGGAACCGGAGGGTCACTGGTTCAAGTGCCTGTATGGACCAAAAAGTACGGAGTGTGGATTGTGGCTGGAGAGATGCTACTTCACCAGCACTGGTACTGGCACTGCCAGGTGCTCTTGAGCAAGGCACCGTACCCCTCCAACCGGTCAGGGTGCTGGTTTGGCTGGCAGCCCACTCACTCTGACATCTCTCCATTAGTGCATGTACAGATCCCGAGCATGTGTGTGTGTGGTTCAGGACTGTGTGTGATAACTAAGTGTGGACACAGAGTGTAAATTGTAATTTCCCCATTGGGGATCAATAAACAGATTAAAATTAAAATTAAAAATTACCAGATGCCCGAACCACCTCAACTGAATAACTATATGAATAACAGTTTCAGTCATTAGACTGTACAGGGGGGGACACTGAGTGTGCTTTGCATATAATTTCCTCAAAGTCCCCGTGCGCACACAGCACGACTCTACATTGCATCACTGCTATGCTTTAATAATAAACACTGACTTAAGAAACGGCTGCTGATTCATCTTCTCCATCTCAACAACATAATTAAAACAGCAAAGTTTACAGTTCCACAACCATTTCGTCCAGCGTTTTGAAAATTCAATGACGCAAGCCTGCAATGACTAGTATTATGACTTTTATTAATTATAAAAAAGTCAGTGTTTATGGTACTTTCCGGTTATCTCAACCTCATTTTTCCGCCCGTTATCTTGACCGTTATCGCCCGTTATCTTGACCGTTATCTCGACCGTTATCTCATTCCCGGCTTGAAAGATGAACCTCTTTAGCCTGCCAACTACTTAGGAGGAAGCTGTGGAAAATTATTTCAAGCTCGTGTTCTACGACCAAAAGAACGAAGATGCAAGAAGGACCATCTCATGAAGCTGTACTTTGGCAAAGAAATCTTCTGGAAGTGCACACTCAGGGCCTGCTATCAGAAGATCAATATTCGCAACGGCAACTGGTTCGCTCAATCTCGTCTTCCATTCGTTACTGTTGCGCGTTTCATCTACATCTGAGCCTGGGAAATGACATCGGGGAAGCTGTGCAATAGGGAGCTTGGGATCAACAAGGACTCAACAACAGACTGGAGTAACTATCTGAGACAAGTCTGCGTGGAGACTTTACTGGCGAAGGATCGAGGACAAATTGGCGGCGAGGGGATGATCGTGGAAATTGATGAGTCACTTTTCACCAAGCGCAAGAACAATGCCGGCCGGGTGCTACCTCAACAATGGATCTTCGGAGGGATATGCCGCGAAACCAAGGAATACTTTCTCACCGAAGTGCCGGATCGAAGTGCGCCTATTCGGCTGACTGCAATCAAGGAGAACATTGCCGAGGGGACCATCATCTACTCAGACAGCTGGAAGGACTTCAAGACACAAGAACTGGAGCGGTCTGGATTTGAGCACGTCAAGGTCAACCATCGTTACAATTTTGTTAATCCCCAGACAGGCGCACACACTCAGACCGTGGAAAGGATGTGGGGATCAGTAAAGGGGAGGAATAAGAAGCACAGAGGCACAGACCGTCACTTCCTGAAGTCTTACTTGGCCGAGTTCATATGGAGAAGCGGTATCGGCGAAAAGACTTTGTTCGATGCTATTCTGGGTGACGTGAAAAATCATTGGCCGCCTACTATTGGACAATAAAAAGATTTTTTTTTAAATGAGGTCATTAAATAATTCATTGTTTTGATGAGGTCGAGATAACCGGAAAGTACTGTGTTTATTATTAAAGTATAGCAGTGATGATATGTACAGTCTGCTGTGTGTGCACTGGGAACCTGGAGGCCCAGGTTGGGGGTGAAACCACATGCAAAGCACACTCATGTGGCTCGGGAGGGGAAGTTGGTGGTCCCTTGCTGGAGCTGCTGCCCCCAAGACCCAATACTGGATAAGTGGAAGAAGATGGATGGACGGACGGTCGTAGTTAGCGGTGGTTTCGCACCGGACGAAATGCTATTCAGAGGCGTTTCTAATATTCTGCCACTGTTGGATGTGAAACCAGTGATTAGACGGAGCCCCAGGGTACACAGGTTAGCTTCACGTTACGTTAGTAAACCATACGTAGCAAGCTAACAGCGGTAACTCCCTGATTTTAAACCAAAAATTTAAAAATCCAAGTGTTCCTCTTATCAAGCAAAGTATTGTGATATAGGACACTCCTATTTCTGTTCACAATTATTACATTTATATATTATGTATATATTATAAGTGCAAAACCAACTTTTTTGAACTCGCCCTAGGCCGTGACAGATCTACATGAAATCTGGTTGTAGCATCTCCAGATGGCCCTTACAAGAAGTTGTGTAAAGAATTTTGCTACGTTAACGTGTGCGCATTTGACAACCAAACAAAGCTTCTGTAGTAAGCTACCAAACACTTATTATATCTCAGCAAAATTAAATGGTATCAATACACAACTTTAGGGAAGGGTTCAACATGCCCCCAATGCTCTGTTCCGAATTTGGTAAAGATAGGCTATTAGGGGGTGCTATAATCAACGCTTGTTGGTTTTGTCGACAAAGTCAATGCACTTAAATGGGAAATTTGCAATTGCAATATCTCTGCCACAGTAAATGCTGACAACACCAAACCTGTGATGATTGTTTGGTATGCCGCTCCGAGGCAAGTATGTAGTACGTGTGACGCCAAACGGCACTTTGGATTCATAACTTTGTAACATAATAATATAACTAGTACAAACACTGTCTTTGGAGCTAAAAGCTAACCGTGGCCCCGTTCTGCTGATGTCTTGTTGTCTTCCTATCCCTTACAGAAGATTTTGCGTCCAGCCTAGAAGCCCAGTTTTTCGGGGTCATTGTGCTATTAATCCGTGCCTTTACGTGCGCCTCTCCGAATTTCCCGCCATTCCCCCCCCCGCCGTTTCGCTTTGGGTTCCGCATTCGTGTGCTCCCCGGGTTGTTGGGGTCGACTTGCGCGGGAGGCTTGGACCCCGTTGTAGCTGCTTGCAGTTCTAGTTTTATTATATTTTGTTCAAATCAAGGATGCGATAATATTGTAATCATAGACCGTTAATATTAATATATATATACACACACAGACTATGATTGTAGTTAATACCTCTGTTGCCTGGTCTCATATAAGTGGCAGTCTCTTTCTTTATAATTTTATGTTTTGAGCTGTGATGACCGAATGTTTGTAAATTTATCTTTAAGATAAAAAATGAAATACTTTGCACTCTCCAATTCATTTGAATCATTAGTTGTTTTTTAAATTAATTTTTATTTCTTTTCCCGTCCACTCTTATATATATATATATATAAAACATCTATTACAGTATGTACATAATAATTATTTTATCGTTCCTCTCATCATATAAAATAATTATGTATTTCAGATTTATTTCGCAGCTGACAATGCTGTAGATGTTTTTGAAAGGATCTTAGTCATTTCCAGAATGTGTCACACCTTTGTTAAAATGTTAATATGACAACTTGTGTAAATTACATCAATTTATGATCATAATTAAAAACTTATAACCAATACATATCTGCCATCCTGATTGCTGATGTGATGAATTGTCTGGTTTGTACACCGCTGGATCATATCCGTTGAGGTTGGGAACTTCTGGATATGATCCATCATATCCAGACTGAAGTTCCCGAACTCAAATGTTGTGGGCGGGGCTACGTTCGGCTGGCGTCCAGGCTACCCTGATTCACCAATGCTAACCAAAGACTTACTGGACGCGTGCAGCTTTTCATAGATGTAAATTATCCCATGTTGGTACATCTCTCATGTCTTTTGATGCGACTGAAATGCGATGATCGCAAGCTTCAATAAACTCAGATAACAAATATGACCAAATGTGCCCTCTGGGGGGTCATTGCCTCTGTGACAAATGACAGAGGACAGGGAATATAACCGGGTTTGGTTTTCTCCCACAGGAACTTCTATAAATTGTAATGGAGTCGAAAATAATTTGATGACCATGCCAACAAATAGGCCTAACAGACACTAGGACACTGGACGATTAACAACACACACAATCATAAAATGCACTATAATTATATAAAATATAAATGGTCTTTAAATATATTACTAATATTATATTATTAATATATAACAAACAGATATGTAACACATTAGTATATATCAGATTAAATACAACATATTGTGAAATAGATATCAGTCTTACTGTAAAATATATCAAATATACATGCACAAATGACTCTATAGCTCAGATTACCTGGTGAAACCATTGCTATAACACCTTCAAGTAAACAAGCTACTAGGGATGAGCGAGTACAGCATTATCTGTATCTGTATCCGTACTCGGACTGGGCGGGGCCTAACCCGGAAGTGGTCTGGTTGTCTTGAATTGGGCGGGGCTTTAACCGGTATGTTATTTTAAGCATGCCTGCACGATCCGTTCTGCGCATGTGCAAGATGTTAGCGCATGCACAGATGATATCATGATCAATGCGGATTTACGAAACTGCACGATCTGTTCCCAGACAGTTAAAGAAAGCTAACGATGTTAGTTTAGCTAACAGCTAATTCGGCTAACCATTAGCTGAGACAGCATTTACAAGACCCTCAAAACTTAAAATAACTGTTTGAATATATAACAGCTCTTACGTCAGTTCTACTTTACTTGTGCTCATATAAAATACAATCACGCAATACTTGTCTTTATTATTACTGTAAAGTCATAATTTAGCTGTAGCTGCTTTTCCCACTGTTTAGTTTGAGTAACGTTATTTTAGGCTGAATCAAACTGTCAGCCTGTTAGCCGAAATAGCCGTTAGCTAAACTAGCGTCAGCTTCCCGGTTGAGGCTAACCGTTCTCTTAGCTAATACATCAGTAGACGATCTGTCATAGCGTTAGTTGTTGCAGTTAGCCGTTAGCCTCATGGATGTATTAACAGGACGGTTAGCCTCCACTGCCGTTAGCTTCCCGGCTAGCCGCTAGCTTTGATTCAGTTTACAATAACGTTACTCAAACTAAACAGTGGGAAAAGCAGCTACGGCTAAATTAAGACTTTACATTAATAATAAAAACAAGTATTAAGTGATTGTGTTTTAATTGAGCACAAGTAATGTGGAACTGACGTAACCCACTATTATAAATAACGCTGTTACGGTATATAATATATATATATAGATATATTTTGTGTTTGTGGGTCTTTGCTGTCTCAGCTAGCAGTTAGCCGAATTAACCGTTAGCTAAACTAACATTAGCCTTCCGGTGGAGGCTAAAAGCAGACCGCTACTGTGGAACGGATCGTGAAGTGCCGTAAATCCCTGGTAAATCCTCGCACATCATGATTATCATCTGCGTTTGCGCTAACATATTGCACATGCGCAGAACGGATCGTGCAGGCAGGCAAATTCAAAGCTTTCTCCACTCTGCAAGATATGAAAATATGTTACAGAATATCAAACCCTTTTTTCTTCAGGGTTTTCTTTGTTTTAAAAAGCAATCCCTTTGAGATTTTTTTGTCTAAAATATTGTCTGAATCATCCATTAATTATATAACAGAACTGTAAGAAGGACCTAATAAAATTAAGTACACAATACAGTACTTTTATCTGAGGGCATGGTGTGGCGTTTGTTGTGCGTGTGTGTGTGGATGTGTGTGTGTGTGTGTGTGGCTGAAGGAGTGTGAGTTTCCTGTGAATCAGGACAGGAGTCACGTAAACAATTCTTAATTGACTCCCACCAGCATATGATTCATTAATTTGAATCATATGAAAAGCTAGGAGAAGTTGTCCGCAGGACGGAGAGAAGTGATGGCAAGAGCAGAGGGGGAGTTGAGGTGGGTAAGAGGGGGAGTTTTAGGGAGGAGCAGGGAGTGGTGGGTGAGGTGTTGGATTGAGGTTTTGGATTCTCTCCTGCATGTCGGGACTCATTCCTGCGCTCTCCTCTTGCTCTGCACATCTGTGAATCACGTCTGTTCTTGGAATTCATCTTCAAATAACACCTTCAAAACATGTCACACGCTTCTATTGCCTATGAGTGAAACCTGTGGATTATCGTGACCTCTGCAAAAGGAGGTTATCTTTTGTTGGGTTGTTAGCTAGGTATCTTACGTCTGTTCCAGTGAGATTTGGTGAAAAGTTACTCTATGAGCCATGGGAAATCTTCCATCATGAGACATTTTATGATTTATTTTCCACCCACAAAGGTCTTTCTGACATTATTGAAAAACTACTTTTTAAGTCTTGCTGTTTTACTATTAATTCTTACAATATTACGAATATTGTTTCAGAGTTGAACTCCTGCATCAAACCTGATGGTTTTTTGAACCAATGTTATCAGATCAGCTGTTTATTCAGTCTGCAGCTCCTCTATATTTTGTTCTGCATTCAGTTTTCTGGCATTAAAATAAAGTAACTGTTAGATGGTTGTATGCAAACAGGAAGCAGAATAATCCAAAACAAGAGGACAAGGGAAGAACCATAGAAATAAAAGGGTAATTCTATAGGTATAACAATAAATGGTATTTCTATGGGGAAAACAATCCAACTCAGATTCCCAGCTCCCACACACACACTGCAGAACACACAACAGCAGACCAGAACTCAACAAGCCTTTTTCAAATCAAAGCAGAGAATGGTTGTCCAGCACAACAAACAGTCTAACCGTACGTTCACACCGCCACCGACTTGAGCGTCTAAAGTTACCGGAAGTCATTCATTTTCAATGGAAGCCGGCTTCTCTCAGCTGCAAGGAGCGGCAAATCTGTCGGCGTCGCGTTTTGGGCGTTTAGAGCGTGTTGAGCGTCAATCAGAAAGTTGAAATTTTTCAACTTTATGGTAATGAGCTATGACGCGGTTCAGCGGCAAGCAGCGGCTAACGCCAGCCGCCAAACGGAATATAGACGTCCTTCACGCTGGCTGATCCTGGAGAAACATACGATGTAATCTTTCGTTCCTACCAAAACATTAATTCTGAGGACAAGCTCATAATCGCCGTTGCTGGGTTACCTTTCGTTTATAATACAACGTTGTTTGTACATAGGAACAAGTTAACGCTACCTGCCGGTCACATCCGCTCACAGTGAAGTCCGGCACGGGTCACTAGATTAGTCTGGCGGCTGCTCGCTCTGCCTGCACGCCTCTATGGCTCAGCGGCTAACGAGCGAGCCATAGCGGCATGCCAGCGGCTAACAAGCGAGCTAACTGCTAACAGACCCCGTTGCGACCAATTAATACAACTTCTGTCATTATATATGTAATTTATAAAGGTTTCTAGTGTCAGTGTATTGGCCGTGGCAGCGTGCGCTTCTCCCGGTCGAACAGAAAACGCCGCCACGTCAGAGCGGCCAAAGCGTCACAAAGCTTCCCCGTACTTTTTGACAAGCGTCTTTGGCGGGGCGGCCAGAGCTTTTTTGCAGCTCAAGTCGGTGGCGGTGTGTACGTACGGTAAAGCTATTATGGCAACACAGATTCAAACCAATTGCACATACTACATAGTACGAGTGCAGGTCCAGCAGGGCGCTGACAATCAGCCAAACGTCTCTGGAGGACTGTCGGGGTCAGAGGACAGCGACTACGAGGCTGAACAGGACTTGAGTGACGGTGAAAACGACGACGACGAGGAGTGGAATTACCTGGAGCTCTTCCAGCTGCACAACAACCTGAAGTGCTTCGAACAAATCTACTACAACAATGCAATGGTTGACCAGCAGGTAGGTAACTCATAAAAACATATTTAGGGCCCGAGCGCCGACAGCGGCGAAGGCCCTATTGTAGGCCTAATTGAAGGAATTATCCTTTTTCTTTCTTTCTTATTATTTTCCGTCAAATGAATTGCCTTTTTGGAGGACTTATCATATTCAAAAACTCACCAAATTTGGCGGTCGCATCAAGTCTGGTGAAAATTTACGTATTTTAGTGGTTTCGGGAATAGGCGCACAATGTAGAGGTTTACTCCTTGACGCAGTGGGCCGGGGTTTGACTCAGACCTGCGGCCCATGTCAGTCCCCCCCCCCCCCATCCACTTTCATGTCTTCAGCTGTCCTGTGAAATAAGGGCCTGAAAATGCCCAAAAAATAATCTGTAAAAAAAAAAAAAAAGGACATCTGCAATTCTTCAAATGATATCACCTCAAAATTTTGCACAACAGATTTTCTGAGAAAATTCAGTTAGTATGTGTTTGTTATTATCAATATAGACAACGTAATTGTATATCACGATATAGGATTTCATCACGATATGATTCTATTGAAATTATTACTATATTAAAATTTTGTCCAGCACTAAATTTGGCATATATAAACAAAATCAACAATTAGCAAACGCCTCAAGACCTTAGCTAATGTTAACACTTACCATACAACTGACTGTGGAGGCCTACCTTAAACTAATTAATCTTTCAAGTATTCTTTCATTCATCTATTGTTAATTACAAGTGGCAACATGAGGTCTTGTAATTTGATTCCCAACAGCACGCTGAGAGCAAGGACTTGGGCAGCTTTGAAATGGGTCTTCTACAGAACTCCTCTTCCTGCTCCTCCTCCTCCCCAACACCTCCTCACCACTCCTCCTCCTCCTCCTTCTCCTCCTCCTTCTCCCCAGCACCACCACCACCTCCTCCATTATCATCATCCCCACCACCACCATCTGGGCTGACGCCGCGCGGGGACAGGCCAGCTTGCGCGGGGGACGGCCCAGCTTGCGCGGCAGCTTCCAGGGCGCTGTGCTGTATGAGGAAGTAGTCACCACATCTGCATTCACAGAGAATGTGGATTGTTACGGCCCTGCGTAATTTTGTCCTTCTCTGATTAGGCTGATCGTGGACACCTGTGGGCCCAGTGGGTGCTGAGTGTTTAAAGCCTGGTGCTAGGGCTGAATGGACTCTCTCTGATGCCACGTCCCCGTCAGCGGAGGCGTCCCCCATCCCGGATGTCGCTTTTGTGTTTCATTTTCTAGTTTATGTCAATAAATTACTTTTGTTATACCGTCATATGTGGTGCGTCTCCATATTTGTCACGGTCCGAGAGCCAGGTCGTGACAGGATCTACACGATGCAGACCACACAGACCACCAACAGGATGCAGACCACACAGACCACCAACAGGATGGAGTCGGAGAGGATTAGCTGTGAAGCTGTAAGCAACTATCTAATAAACCAGTGCTTTGTTATCTTCATGCTATTTAATTTAGCAGGCAGTCTGCTTATAACAGGGGTGCTCATTAGGTCGATCGCGATCTACCGGTCGATCGCCAAGGCGGTGGGGGTAGATCGCATGGCATTAAAAAATAAATAAAGATGTCAGCCTATCATCCATCTTCACAATGCCAATATTCTATTTGTCACTTGATTGACATACAGGACAACCAGTCTAACGTCTGATATTTTCGTCAGCCAATCATCCAATCCTTACTATGACATTTGTCACTTGATTGACATACAGGACAACCAGTCTAACGTCTGATTTTTTTCATGGGTAGCACTCAGCACGCATGTGCATGTGCAGCGT
Organism: Etheostoma spectabile; assembly: GCF_008692095.1. Lineage (NCBI taxonomy): Eukaryota > Metazoa > Chordata > Actinopteri > Perciformes > Percidae > Etheostoma > Etheostoma spectabile. Next base: position 11,251 of record NW_022605225.1, on the reverse strand, counting down.
AGCGGAAAAATTCAGTAAGCAAGCGAGTTTGCCGAGTTAGCCTAGCTAAGTTATATCTAATAATCTCAAAAAACGATATAAAAATGAGTGGGGTAGTGGACCAAGTAAAAAGCCAAAAACTTACCACTTCCATACAGAATGGGAGGAGGACTTTTTTTTCACAATGTCCTATTCAAAGTGCATTTTGCCTTATCTGCAAATCTACCATGCTATTCAGAAGAAGGGAAATGTGGAGCGGCATTTTCGGACTGTTCATAAAAGCTACGACACTGAGTTCCCTCCGAAAAGTGAACTGAGAAGGAGAAAGGTGAAAGAACTAAAATCCCAGCTGTCTGGACAGCAGGCCTTTTTCTCACAGCTTACCACGAAAGCAAAGACCGCCACCGAAGCATCGTTCCGGGTGAGTCACATCATCGTTAACACAAGAAATCCTTCCAAGACGGAGAGATGATTAAAGAGGCATTTATTGAAGCGGCTGATTCGTGTTCAAGACTTTAAAAACAAACCTGATAGTATCTTCAATCAAATCTCTCCAGCTGTCAAGAAGTACAGTTACACGGCGCTGTGAAGCAATGGCCGAGGATGTGACCGAAAACTTAGGAGGGACATCGCAGACTGCGAGTGTTTCTCACTGCAATTAGACGAGTCTACAGACGTGAGTGACACAGCCAGTTGTGCATTTTTATTCGTATGGTGTTTACCGATATGACTGCAAAAGAGGAGCTGTTAACAGTACTGCCTATGAAAGAACACACGCGGGGAGAGGACATTTTTCAGTCTTTCAAAAACTTTATCGAGAAAACTCAGCTTCCAGTGTGCAAATTGGTGTCCATTACCCGGACGGTGCGCCCGCGATGGTTGGCCGCTCGAATGGATTTATTGCCAAATGCAGGGAGGATGATGCCTTCCCCGACTTCCTCAATTACCCTGCATAATACACACAACAGCGTATGCACAAAAATGCTCAACATGAAAGAGATAATGGATGTGGCAACGAAAATTGCCTGTTCTATTCGCGCCAGATCTCTTCAAAGACGGCTGTTCCGTGTGCATTGGAGAAGGCGGACTGTGAACACACTGAATTGTTGCTACACACTGACGTAAGATGGCTTAGTCGAGGGAATTCTTGCAAAGATTTCGAGAGCTCTGTCCAGAGATTAAAGAGTTTTTATTTGTATCTAAAAATGCTGAATACAACCAGCTAAATGACAATCAGTGGCTACTAGACTTAGCCTTTTTAACCGATCTGACCAACATGTTGAATGACCTTAATGTTGAACTGCAAGGAAAAGAAAGACAAAACAGTGGTCAATATGATCAGCTCAGTCAATGCGTTCAACGAAAATGCAACATCTCTGCGCAAAGCTGCAGCGCCATGATTTGGCAAACTTTCAGAACCTCATGTCAGAACTGGAGACCACAAGGGAAGGATGTGCGCAACTTGACAATGGACGCTACACAGAGCAGATTGAAAACTGTCTGTCAGACTTTACAACAACGGTTTCAAGACTTTGCATTATTGGAGCCAGTTGCTACATTCATGTGCTACCCTTTTCGGGAAGAGCTGAGGTGGATTTACTTGCATCAAAAATTGCAACACTTTTCATCTGAACTCGTCTGGAGTGGAGGATGAGATCCTGACATGCAAGCTGACATTGAGCTCAAGTCTAGGCTCATGGACAGTTTTGGAACTTGCTGACAGAGGAAAAGTACCCCAAATGAGAAAATGTGCTACCTCCTTGACCGCATTGTTTGGCTCCACTTATTATGTGAGTCAGCCTTTCCCACATGAAGATTATAGGTCCAAATACCGTTCGAACATGACTGATGATCATTTGGAAATGTGCTTGAGGCTGGCTATCAGCAGCTACTGTCCGGACTATGCATCCCGGCTGATTCCATTCAGGGCAAGTCGTCAGAGTGAGGCGATGACAAAAAAAATGTACGTTGTATTGTGCTTAGGGTTAATGCAGTTATGCAAGGTACACCCACTTATATTGCACATATCATTTTCAATATATTTATGAATAAATATATGTTTTTTGCATTTTTATAGTAGGTAGATCATTTTGACTTGGTCATTTTAAAAGTAGCTCGCAAGCTGAAAAAGTGTGGTCACCCCTGGCTTATAATGTCAAACTAGAGCTGGGCTATACTGGTAAATTTACTGGGCGATATGTTAGGGTTGACTATTGGTGCTTTTACAAAATATTTACACGAGAGTTTGGATAAAGAAGCGGCAATAATGTGGATACAATGACTAAGTTAGAAAGGTACTTGCACACTGAGTCTGAAATGTTCGTGTGCATTTTTCTCATCAGTCTTCCTAAAAATTGGTCACACAGAGGTATCCGAATCAAAATCAGCTTGGAAGACTATCTTGAGTTCTGAGACAATATGTTGCACTCTGCCAGCGTCTGATAGGCTCATGCTTTCTCCTTCTCAAAACACAACATGTTTCCTCTGGATGCGGGGGGGGGAAACGCAGAAAATTCAACCCTGAATTCAGCTAATGATGGATTGGAATTTTCAGAGCTAGTGTGTAAACTGAAGTTGTTGTTTTTTTAACGTCTGAAATGTTGGACGTAAATTTGAACTCAGCAAGGTGAATAAAGGCGAATAATAAAAACAGCCTTCATCACCCAACAGTCATCATCGTCTTTAAAAGCAGGAAAAAAAAACAATCTTGCATCATGTTACCATATCCAACATTTAAGACCATATCCAGCCTCATATCAATGGCGATAATAATATGGATATATTGCCCAGCCCATTGTGGACCCATGCGACGCCCCTTCTTCTTCTCCTCAGGTGGTTTGAACCAGTCAGGGCGGGGATGCAGATTCTATGCAGTTGGTTTACATTGTCCATGTCAGTAAGAATTACTTTAATGTTGACGTATCTAGTAGGCCTGCACACATTCATCGTATAAAATTGCGATCTCAATTCACCTGCTCACAAGTTATTTTTAAAGACCTGATTTTTTTTTTTATGACTTTGGTTCTCATTTAATTCTACGGGCGACTGCACACGAACACTACTACTGTCTCCCGAGCGCTGCCATGCTAGTGGCATGAGCTTTCCTCATGCACTATCAAACGTTTCTCCGTTCTCAGTCTTCCCTTCCCATCTTGTGTGTGTCCTTATCAAACTTTAACTGAATGCCGTCCTACACTTGACACACATTAAGACTCCTTTCCTGTTCAGAAGCGCTGCAGTGGGATCCTTTGCGTTTCCACCAGCTCCACAGACCGCTGCGCTGCTCCCTTCTTTGGTTCTTTTTTATTTTCAGTTATTTTCACACTCACAGACACATACATCAATTGTGAGTGTGTGTGTCTGTGAGTGTGAAAAAGATACAGAGAGAGAGAGAGAAACGAAGAGAGAGATGGGGGGCGTGGGGTTGGAATGTGGTTGTGTGTGTATCTTCATTTATACCGCAACTGCCTTTTATATTTTTTTATAAAACACAGCAAGAAAGTTTCAGACGCTCAAAAAAACTGGTTAGAGCCAGCAGGCAGTTTAAAAAAAAAAAAAAAAACTCCAGACGGCAGAGATGCAACACGAGTCGTATTCTACCAACACCATGTCTAAACAAACCCCACGTTACCAGAAGTCTCCTGGTTACTAGGTACTAGTTCAAACCGAAGTATCAAACAAACCTGAAGCTAGAAGAAACCCTAAATGTTAACAGAAAAGCCCCGCGGACCTGAGGGAGAGAGCTGTTCACTTCTCTGTGTCCTGTAGGGGTGGGCGTATTGATCTAAATATCGATAGTATCGATGCCAACGCTGGTATTGGTATTTGATCGATACAACTGTAATTGAATCGATATTTAAATTTAGATATTTCTCCTCTACGTTCACTATAACTTGCTTGTGTCTTCACTTTCCTGAGCAAACGCCGCTTTCACATGCTGGCCCACATTGCTCTCCTCCCCCTCCTGCTCTCTGCTGTGTTCGTTGTTGTGTCGTCACTGTGCTCACTGACACAACGCGCAGAGGACAGGGACCGCTGCTGTATTCATTCTACAGTGCCTAATAACTAATAAATTTGTGCACTTCAATACATTAAAAAAAATATTGCCTAAAGAATTGATCATTCATTCACCTCAGAAATAATGAAATGCTCTCCCCTACACAAAGTATTTTTTAAGTAAGTAAAAGTATCGTATTGGTATCGGTATCGGCAATACAGACCCTATATGTATTTGGTGTCGGATCGATACCAAATTTTGCAGTAGTATCGCCCACCATAGTGTCCTGAGTGCGTGTGAGCGGCTGCGGCCAGTGTTGCCAGATTTGCGAGAACAATACGCAACCAGGCCTGTGAAAACAAGCCCAAATAAGCGACTTTTTCTACGGAGCCCCCCTAAGATCCTGGAAGAGGAAAAAATGCACGGTTTTACAATCCATGTGGACAGATGGTAAACTGACATACGGTAGGCTAGAGTTTATTTATTTCCCCTCCTGAGCTTAGGACAATGACCACAGGATGGAGTTTTTAAACATTAATAAACTGATGGGATTTGAAATATAGACACTTTTTCACAGTGATTTTGAGTTGTTCCTAAGACGGGTAGAATCCATTCTTTCCTCCTTTCTCCGATTCTTTGTTATACTTTCCCGTATTTCACCCCACTTTATCCCGGCCATTTATTCCTCAAAAAACTCTCCTACAGTACACTCACCATTAGTCGCTATACTCGGCATTTTCCTAACCAGAAAACAACAGACTGCCCTGCTCTGCCTCTGATTGGCTGGTACTCGTCGTTCCATCTGGGTCAGAGCCAATTAGAAGCAGGAAGTGGGTGGGAAATAAACGCTACTGTCTATAGTGTTTATGTGGAAAAGGGCGGGATCGAGCGAACCGGCAAGAACAAGCTGGGAACAAGCCCAAATAAGCAACCACACTTTAGCGGACAACCAAAAAAAAACGCAACCCGCGACTACCAATATTTGTAAGCGACTTTACAAAAAAAACAAGCCAAAGTGCTTATAATAAGCGGACTTGGCAACACGGGGAGCGGCACCAGCAACACAAGAAATCTTTGTTTGTAGGGAGGGGCGCTGGGACTAGCCTATCACAGAATAGTGTAGGGGAGGGGCGCTGGGACTAGCCTATCACAGAATAGTGTAGGGGAGGGGCGCTGGGACTAGCCCATCACAGATAGGTTAGGGGAGGGTGCGGGTGTGGGACTAGCCTATCACAGAATAGTGTAAGGGAGAGGCGCCGTGACTAGCACTGTGACTAGCCTATCACAGAACGGAGACACAGTCAGTGGAGACTTTCATTGAATCCGATTACGGATATTGACTCACAAGACACACAAGACCACAAACAAACAATAACTACAGCTAGTCTGACATTCCAGACCAGTCTGATGCCTGTTGGCCAGTAATCCCCTCAGCTCAGAAGCGTATAGACCTCCAAAACACGTCAGGTTTTTATTTTTGTAAAACTTAAAACTGGGACACTAGACCTAGAGCTGTTCTCATTAGGGGCTGAGCCCCCCCCAAAGGTCTGATCCTAGACTCACCCCTGCTGCTACTTCAACCTCCACTCCACTACACCTCAGAGGGGAATGTCTCAAGATAAAAAGTCCCAATATTTCAAGATAAAAAGTCCCAATATTTCAAGATAAAAAGTCCTAATATTTCAAAATTAAAAGTCCTAATATCCCAAGATAGAAAGTCCTAATATTTCAAGATAAAAAGTCCTAATATTTCAAAATTAAAAGTCCTAATATCCCAAGATAGAAAGTCCTAATATTTCAAGATAGAAAGTCCTAATATTTCAAAATTAAAAGTCCTAATATTTCATGATAAAAAATCCTAATATTTCAAAATTAAAAGTCCTAATATTTCATGATAAAAAATCCTAATGTTTCAAGATAAAAAGTCTAAATATTTCAAGATAAAAAGTCCCAATATTTTTATGATAAAGATCATAATATTTCAGATAATAGAAAAGATCCATATTTCATAATCATCCTGATGAGCGGCCCTACTTTGGACAGCACGCTGTCAAAATGTCCGTGTCCAGCCTGAGTGATACTCTCAAATTGATAACGGGCCTGGAGGGTGTCTTGAACCCAAAATCTCCGAGTGCGACGTCTTCTCCACAAATACAATACATCTTACAAAAACTACAATAATTGTCATGTATTTTTAGGACGTCATGCATCACGTGACTTCTAATCCACACCACGTGACCTCCAACAAAAACGCCATGGCGGCGTCCTGTTCTGTAGGACTTGCAACAAGATCAGGTACTGAGCTCAGACGCTGTCCGTGCGGTCGAGATACGCGGAGCGTAGCGTCCTCACGCAAAAACTAACGTCCGTAAAACATGTAACGACGGCGGCTCAGCTTGACGTCTTGTACGTATAGGGCCAGTGTGTGTTGTACTGACCGCTGTTAGTCTTGTACGTAAGTCGCTTAACGTAACGTGAAGCTAACTGTGTGCCCTGGGGCTCCGTCTAATCACTGGTTCCACACATCAACAGTGGCAGAATATTTACGCTTCTGACTATAGCATGTTGTCCGTTGCGACACCGACACCACCGCTAACCGTCGACGTCGTCCATCGTCCGCTTATCCGGTATTGGGTCGCGCGAGCCACATTCACCAGCACCACTTGGGGATCCGAGGTCCCCAGCCAGGTTGGCGATATAATCCTCCACCTAGTCCTGTGTCTTCCCCGAGGTCTCTATAGAGCCAGTATGGTTGTCCCCCTCCCCCGAGTGTCCCCAGGACCCTAGCTGTACAGGTACTTAGGTTGGCAGTATCTCATCCGTTAGGGAGTTGAGTTGGGGTTGGGACCGGTGGAGTTGGTTCAGGTTACAGTTCTGTATGGACCAAAAAGTACGGAGTGTGGTTGGTGGCTGGAGAGATGCTATTACTTACGACTTACACTGGTACTGGCACTGCCAGGTACTCTTGAGCAAGGCACCGTACCCCTCCAACCGGTCAGGGTGCTGGTTTGGCTGGCAGCCCACTCACTCTGACATCTCTTCATTATGTGCATGTACAGATCCCGAGCATGTGTGTGTGGTTCAGGACTGTGTGTGATAACTAAGTTGGACACAGAGTGTAAATTGTAATTAATAATAAAATTAAAAATACCAGATGCCCGAACCACCTCAACTGAATAACTATATGAATAACAGTTTCAGTCATTAGACTGTACAGGGGGGGACACTGAGTGTGCTTTGCATATGATTTCACCCCCCCTGTGGCCTCAAAGTCCCCGTGCACAGCACGACTCTACATTGCATCACTGCTATGCTTTAATAATAAACCTGACTTTTTTATAATTAATAAAAGTCATAATTCTAGATTTTTACGTTTACAAAGTCTTATTCATTAACATAGCAAAACTAATTTAAATAGAAATGCTGGTGCACTGACTGCAGCATTTGTTATGTGTGCATGTTTGTTGTGTGGCAAAGATATGTCATAAACTGCTCAATATTATCTGCAGTAGTCTATCAGAAATCAGTACAGTAAATAAGTACAATTAAAACATAAAGCAGTTCGTGGTCTTCATGTAATACCCATGGCCCTTACGTAGTGACATAAGTTATTTAGTTCTATTCCCATATCATGTTGGCTTTTATTGGACAGAAAGAGGGGGATTACATGCAAAATTTCCCGGCTCAAAGACTCACTGGTGACTTAAGAATTGCCTTTTTTCTTATTTTAAAGATTAATTTTGAAATTTTTGACAGGACAGTCAGGTGAGAAAGGGGAGAGAGGGGGGGAGGGGAGACATGGAAATTGTCCAGGTCGGTCCCAAACTGTGGACCTCTGCATCAAGACACAAACCTCTCAGTACATGTGCGCCTGATCTCCCACTGAACCAACCCGGCCACAAGAATTGTCTTTCTACCAATGGTTCTTCACAGAAAAGCTTTGTAAAGGGAATGCTTTCTACTTCAAGGGTTGCTTTCTTTTTCTCTAGGACTGGTGGTGGTTCCTGCGACGAGTTTGCTTTTTAAGAAGCTGTGGTCCCCCCACAGCCGTACTGTGTCAGCAACATCGCCGCTTCTTTTGGAGGAAGTGGAAAAAGTTGTCACAGTGTAGTTCGCCCAGCTTCTGTTAGACCAGCTTATGCAGTACCAAGGTACAGTCCCCATGGGTTTCTAGCCTTCCTCTTTGTCAGCTCCCCCTACTGAACATCTTTTTATATTGTAGCTTGGTCTCTATCTTTAAATATTTCATCTGATTTTATATGAAGCCGTGGACAACAATATGACCCACCCTTTGTATCCTGTATCTCCTCCTGACTGTAGCACATTGTGCGGCCTGACTATGTAGGCGACCAGCTGATCCCAGAATGGCCAGACTACATAGAGATCAAAGACCAAGAGCAGATCCAAGGCCTTGCCAGAGCATGTCAGCTAGCCAGACATGTACTGGTGCTAGCTGGACGCAGTCTGAAGGTAAGCACCTAATCAGTACAAGCAGGGCTGGGCTGGACAAGATATTGTCTTAGATTTTTGATATCGTAATATGTCATAAGTGTTGTCTTTTCGTGGTTTCAACGGCTGCATTACAGTAAAGTGATGTCATTTTCTGAACTGACCAGACTGTTTTAGCTGTTCTAGTTTTTGCCTTTTCCCACTTAGTCATTATGTCCACATTATTGATGATTATTTATCACCAATTTTATTGTGTGAATATTTTGTAAAAGCACCAACCCTACAATATCATTGCAATATCAATATTAAGGTATTTGGTTAAAATATAGTGATATTTTCTTCATATGGCCCAGCCCTATTGATTATATGTGTATGTTATTAAAAACACTTAACACTTATGATATGTGACTTCCAGGTAGGTATGACCACAGAGGAAATAGACTTTATCGTGCACCAGGAGACAATCAAGCAAAGCATACCCCTCCCCCCTCAGGTCGGGGGCTTCCCCAAGTCAGTGTGTACGTCTGTGAACAACGTGGTCTGCCATGGCATACCTGACAGGTAAATGGGCAGAACATTCACTCATTATTTAGATGGGGGGGGGGGGGGGGGGGGGGGGGGGGTGTCGAATCTTTTCATGCCATGGGCTACATGGAGAAAAAGTTTTGTCCTGAACCACGAGCCTCTTAATTTGACAGACTATCATGACTACTGAGTTTTAAGCACTTTGTGCTGTACACAATTGTATTTTAATGCAGTAGGATGTTCTAATGAAAGCCTTTATTTAGATTTGTTTTACACTGTACTGTTGTTAAAATGTTTAATATAATAGTAGGTATGTCATTTTTCTCATTACATTTGTTTCCTTCCAAATGAGACTTGGTACATATGAGAAACTAAGACATGGCCACTGAGGAAATCATTTTTTATCTAAAAAGTAAACCACACTAACCACATCCAAATGAATTTTGGCAACTTAAATCTTTAAACTTTGGATATTTTTTATTGAAAGTTGAATGATAAACCAGGTTGAGAAGTTTAAAAAGAGTTGTTATCCAAAACTGTCTATCATTTTGGCAATTGTCTTCTTAGATAAATCTAATAAACCCAAACTATAGATATACCGTATACTCTGTGTTTTTAAAGAGGAGGAGGTGTTATGGTGACGCCCAGTATTAGTTGTTTTAATGTAGAAGTTTAGGGTTAGGTAACACTTGTACATTATTGAAAATGTGTAGGATTGGATTGTAAGCAGTATTCAGTTTTTGCCATATGCCAAAAATTGGAAATTTACTTTAAATAGTTTCCTGCAGCGGCAGCTTCAGGACGGAGATATCATCAACGTTGATGTCACTGTGAGTTGGTGGGCCGGACAGACACACAAACAGCCTCCAAGACACTACTGCAACGCTACCAGTCAGAACAACGCTGCTCCTAGCACTGACGTCTGCCTATTGTGATAGGTGTATTTGGATGGTTACCACGGTGACACCTCAGAGACCTTCTTGATCGGCCAGGTGGATGAGGGCGGGCAGCGATTGGTGGAAGCAGCCGGGCGATGCCGAGAGAGGCCCATCGCTGCCTGCAAGCCGGGCGCCCCGCTCTGTGTTATAGGAAACACTATCAGGTACACACACACACACACTATATACACACCAATGTATCCTCATTAGAACACATGCATACTATGTAATCACCTTCACTGTTTTCTAAATGCCAACTGATACTTTTTGTTCCTCGGTAGTGAAGTTGCTCACGCCAGTGGCTTCCAAGTGTTCCCTACTTTCATTGGACATGGGATAGGTTCCTACTTCCACTGCCATCCTGAGATCTGGCATCACGGTAAGTCTGCGTCTGTGGTCAGCAGAGACTTCTACAGGAGCCCCTGGCCTTGTGCACACGTGTGTTTGTGTACATGCATACAGGCAAAACTCAAAAAAGTTAAAAGTTTTAAGTCACTTAAAGGTGAAACTAATATATCAAATGGACTCATTACATGCAACGCAAGATACTTCAAGCCTTTAATTGTTATAATTTGATGATTATGGCTTACATTTAGGAAGCCCCTATTAAAATCTCAGAAAATTTAATATTACATGAAATCAATAAAAAAAAAAAAGGGATTTTAAAATAAGTACTGTCGGCCCTCTGAATAGTTAATCATGCATGTGTACTCAGTAATTGTTGTTCCCACATTTACTTTTTGCAGTCTGACTTTTGTTCACCACTCACCAAGTGTGCGTACGCAGGGGTCAGAGTTTGTGTGGAGGACCGCACATTCTCCCGGTTTTTTTTAAAATCACAAGCTTTGCGTGGGAAGTTGTGTACGCACATATTTAGCCCCATTTTGTGCATACGCCACGTTATAAATGAGACCGCAGTTCTTTTTTCTTTAGCCCAGGAGCGTTTTGACAAGAGGACTACGAGAAAGTGGAGGCCGGGGGTGTAGCCTTGACCAACTGCCACTTTGCCCGTTTTTGAAAGCCATGATGTCTCTTCTCTTGGGGGGGGGGGGCAAATTCTCTAGGCGGGTGTAGCAGAGAAAGGGGAGGTAACCTGCCCTTTATGACTCATAAGGGGAAGATTCCAGATGGGCCCAATTGAGCTTTTATTTTCTCAAAGGCAGAGCAGGATACCCAGGGCTCGTTTACACCTATCACCATTTCTAGCCACGGGGGGGGGGGGGGGCATAGGCAGGCTGGGGGTATCATATAATGTTAAAAAACCTCATAAAGTTACATTTTCATGTAATGGGACTTTAAGACTCTTCAGTTGTGTGTGAATTGTCTCTGGTTGCGCTTGGTTAAATATTTGTTGAATGCCGAG
>NW_022605224.1:0-12798 GCF_008692095.1 Etheostoma spectabile | reverse complement strand
CAGTGTACATAGGCCTTGCAGCATTATGAAAAATACAGTTTGACGTCCACACAGTTAATCCCCCTTATCTTGAAAATACAAACACTTAAAGTGGACATTATCGCTATGTTTGATTTTCATGTTAAAGTGGCCAAAACATTATGTAACGCAACTCTAAAACCGGCCTTCTGTGCTTGGTCATCTGCTCCAGGTAGGCAGGACTGGAGTTTTTTTATTAGTTTTTATTTTTAAACTACCCCGCCGTGTTAAGATTGTCACGTGTATCTGCATGCTAACGGCAGTTAATATGTCATCTTGGCTGCCAACGTTAAACTCTTACATTACACAGAGTCACATTACTCCTGAAACTTAACAGTTATGTAGTATTTGGTTTAAAAGCTTGTATCTGCGATTTTTTTTTTTTTTACTGTAAAAATTGCTGCTAATTCTATTAGTGTCCCACTGCTAACTATAGTATCTACATGCTAACAGAAGTTTCTTAAATTCTCCCCATTTCGGGTCGCAATATTGCTGAAACATGTACAATTGAGTAGTTTGGTGTCAGAAGCCTTTATCTGGGAATTTCTTTCTAACGGTAGAAAGTGCTGTTCCATCAAATCTAACGGTTTCTAGTGCGAAATTTAAGTAGATGCATGCTAACGCAAATAGCTGTTATCTTGGCGGCCATGCTGGTCATTTCTCCCAATTTGGGGTCACTTTACTGCTGGGAGATGTCAGGTTGTGAGAATTTGGTTTAGAAGCTTTTTTATTGGTGATTTTTCACGGTACAAAGATCCGCTAATTACTCCGTTGCAGTATTTAAGGTTCAACTATTGACACGACAGCGGAGCTGGGGCGGAGCCGATTTTAGGAAACACTCTGGCCAATCGGAGCAGACTGGGATTTTTCCGGAGTGGGTGTCCTCCCCAATGCGAGTCCAATGCAGATTTGAGTCGCGCATGCTCAGATTTAAACAGTCACGGCATCCATCCATCCATCCATCCATCATCTTCATCCGCTTATTCCGGTATCGGGTCGCGGGGGGCAGCAGCTCCAGTAGGGGACCCCAAACTTCCCTTTCCCGAGCCACATCAACCAGCTCCGACTGGGGGATCCCGAGGCTTCCCAGGCCAGGTTGGAGATATAATCTCTCCACCTAGTCCTGGTCTTCTTCCCCGAGGCCTCCTCACGGCCAGTAACGTGTCATATCCGATGATAGTCGAGTCAGACCGCTCTGGTCTGGTTTAAACGGTTCACGACCAAACTGTCATACTGAAATTGTTGAAATCCATGAATTAATAAACTTTCTCATTACAAACAAAACAGAGATCGGAGTCAATCAAAAACGTTTTAGCTATCTTGACCATTTGATTGCTAAAGTTAGCTCAAAACGCCATTCAACTGACAGCCTTGTTGGGTTTGATGCTAACTTGTAGCCACCAGTGAAAAAACTTGGTTAGGTAGTAGGTACGTAGTTCATTTTTACTGTGTTGACATTACAGAAGTCTCTTGTTAGCATCTTGTATGCTACTTGTTGCAAAGGGATGCATGCGCGACTCAAATCTGCACTCGACTTAATCGGGGGAGACAGTGGGTCTTAAAGAGACGGTGCTCCTACAGAGCATGAATACAGGTGCAGCAGCCATAGGCAGTATGAGGAAAAATCAAATCAATATATTTATTTAAACATTAAAAACAACATACTAAGTATTATCTTCAAATGCTATATAATATTGCTCTTTAATTGCATGTCAGTGTATTTGTTCTAGGTTATTTTGAACACCTTTCAAAAGATGTTTTAAGGGATTTACTGTAGCACCTTTTTTATGGTTTTTGACCAAAATGTGTTTAGTTTCGCTGGGTTAAAAGAAAAAAAAATAATCCATAGTAAATTCTTCACAGGTCAGTCCCACTACCTGAGCCCCTGTGCACTGTTGCTGGAAGAATCAAATCCCGAGAGGAACAGTCTGATCTCATCTCTAAAAATACGCTCACTCTTTTCCTACTTATTTCAGAATGGGTTGTATGTTGTTGTATCGAGTTTCAAGTCATGCAAGCCATGGCATTGCAAACATTCTGCAGTGCATGGAAAGGCATTTTATTACACGGAGCAGAAAAGGTAGAGAGTAAGATGGGAGCTGTTGAGGAATAGCATTTGAACATGGCCGTTTCGTATGATCTCACATCTCACTGTCAGTGAAAAGTGGGTAAGCTCTTTGAGAGAACGGGCTTCTACAGTTCTCAAAGCATCCCTGTTTTTTCTGGCACCACAGTGTGACATTACAAGGCCCTTGTCCCTTCCCCCCACTTGGCTCTGCACGTAGGCAGGGATGCTGCACGGAGTGATTTTACTGGCTAGTTGAGCTTGTGCCCTCTCCCCCAGTTCCCATACCTCCAAAGGAGGGAGGAAAGGGGACTGATCCTGATGCTGCCTGCCCACCGTGTGAGCAAAAGGCCAGGCTCACAGCCATCATGCATTTAAGGTTGTTTCTCATGATTTCAGTATTTTGCTCCTATACTACTAATATATCACATGTTCCCTGTTCTTTTGTGAGGCATGGAATTATCGTAGTTGATACTGCATTAACACTTGTACCTTTTGTTGTAAGCAGAGATACATTTCTCAAATATTTTATTACTTGGCTTGCTGCTGCACTGGAGTGTTTGTCTATATTTGTATCAATGACTGCGACTAACAATTTTCCACTGTTGATATATCTTTTATATATTTTTTAGTCTTTAAATCAGTCAGTGTAATTATCCACCATACTTCCTATGGCCCGAGGTCCTCAAATTGCTTTGGACCAACACAAAAGCCAAAGATATAAAATGTACAATGACAATGTTTTGGCTTTATTTGTATGAATTTCAATGGAAATGAGAAGAAAAAAAAAACGTAACATTTTTGATTTATGAAGAAATTTGTTCAAAGTCACACTCAAACACCGCGACATATTTAAGTGTATAAGTGTAATGCATTAAGGAGCGTAATGGCAGAGAGGAAGAATGGGGAAACATCCGGTGCGCTAATGAAATACAATAACTCACTTCCCCCAATATGGCCAGGCCCTGCTGCTCAGAGCTTTATAGCTGGTGATGGCATGTTTGTTCCAGCCCCCCCAACAGCTAAATACCCAGCAGTGCACATCAAATTTACTTTTCACTTTGTGTGTGTACCTGTCTTCCTGTGCATTTTGCACGCATCCACATGGATGTTTGTTAAATCATTTGACATGCTATCTGCAAGTCTGTAGGGTTTTGCTGTTTCCCATCTTTTTTCAAGTTTTTTGCATTCTGAGTCCCATGCACATTGGTTTCTTCTTGCATGTGTGAGTGTATCTTGCATGTCAGTAAAATTCCTGGTCTGTTCTAGTACCACATGTGTAACGGAGCAGCTTTATTCGTAGCTTGCAAAGAATTAGGCTTGTATGTTAAGCATTCTTGTTTCTCATAGCTTGAATATAAATGTTATGAATTACTTAAAGCTTGTTAAAGATGGGTTTTAGTGAGAGGCAAATAAAGACAAAAGCAAGCAGAAAGGGAACAGCATCCTCCCATGAAGACCTCTGGGGAAAAGCCAGTATCCTGTGCAAGTCAATAATATTGACTGGCAGTCCGAAAGGTTGATGTGTTATGTAATCTACAGCCTTGTGTGTATGAGTGTGTTTCACCTCAAGGACTGATGAGCGGTTGATGGCACATAAGCAGCAGGTAGCATTAAAGAAATCTGGAGCCTGTTGCAGCTGTCTGTCAAAGGATCGTTTTCTTTAAATTAGCCGAAGCAGAAGTTTTATTTGCAGGCTTCTGTTCTACTGATTTCATCTTGCCATGTTTTCACCTACACAAATGGTGACGATAAGACATAATAATGAGAATTGCTTTCTCAATTGTCCATAAAAAATCAAATTGGTAGTTGTGACATATAAATGAATTGAGATTTATTTAAGCGGTCAGTCGTTTTATTTAATATTTAGTATGTCATATATGCTTTTAAAATGTGATCATCTTTCTCCCTCTTTCTTTCCTTTACTTTCTGCATTGTTGTAGTCTTATTCTCTTTCTCTTGATTTTTACCCACCCCCTTCTCTCCAACTCTTTCACTTCCTTTGCCCCTAAAGGAAAAGGCCCCTTATTTTTTTTATACTGCTCAAGTGTTAAGCACAGGATAGTCAGTCACATGCTCGCTGGCTAAGGAGGCCAGCTGACTGCGGTTTGTTTTCCTTCTCCGCTGTGGGACTGTCCAATCAGGTCGCCGTCTCACAGCCACCACCGCCCCCCCCCCCCCCCCCCCCCCCCGCGTCGTTCTGGCAGAGTTTCAAAACATCGGCAGGCGTGTCTGTGTGCGTGTTGTGGCCGTGGCAACAGCCAACCGGGGTTGCCGTGAGAGGGCGTGGCAGCGGTGGAAGATAGAAAATAGCAATGATGAAGACTAATGCAGGGAACCGAGAGGGAAGGGAAAACTGTATGTGAGCAAGACATGGAAGGAGATTAGAGTAGTGTCCGTGAGTTTCCATAAAAGGAGCTTTGTCTGGCAGATGGTGGTCCTGGGATCGCTGGGAATGTTGGGAGTGGGTATTCCACAGATTATCAGCCTGGACACACTAGACTGGCTTTAGGCTGGGGCTGTCTATTTTCCCCTTCATAAGTAAGTAACTTTGCTAATATTCTCTCTTTCCCCAGTTCTTAACCCTACCTACTATGTTGAAGCGCTGAGTTCCCTCAAGAAAAAGATGATTCAGAAATAAAAATTGATTGTTTAACAACCCGCCTGATCTATTTAGCTATGCAGGATACCCAATATGATCACCGTAATATTTTTCTTCATAGAGTAAGACAGTTTGTGTGTATGCTTAAGGCATCCTGACCCCGGTTTCTGCTGATGTGCTGGAATTAGGCCTGTCGGAGTTATGTGTTTGTCATCAAAACTTTCAAATGCCCGGCAGTCTTATCGACATGACTTTTGTTTGTGTGCGTTAGGAATCCCTAACATTTCAACACAGTTTATGACCTTTGACCACATGGTATGTAGAGGGTATAAACCAGATTTAAATCTGTCAGACATAGTTTCGTCAAAGCAATTGAAAAAAGTAATTACCGATTTGAAAATTGCTGGTTATTGTGGTTTTGAAATATGTTTTTTTACTAAACCCTTAATTGTGTGCATAGTTATCATATGACATCAGTCGTATCTGAAAATAGTTAAGGCTGCAGAGAAATTGTTTTTACATACTGCACAGCTATTGTTCTATCGTGGACAGGCATGATTACAGGTGAGGTCATAAATCCTTCATTACTAACTTTTAAAGTGCCCTGGAGCAAGCCATAAAATAAACTAAAGGTCTAGAAGTAAATTTTGTGTTTTACGCAGGATGTGTCCGTTTCTCAAATGGAAAACCCAAATGTATTGTCTAAAGGTAATAAACACACTGACCACACCTTTTCAAGTGATACAAGACAGTGTACATAGGCCTGCAGCATTATGAAAATACAGTTTGACGTCCACACAGTTAATCCCTTATCTTGAAAATACAAACACTTAAAGTGGACATTATCGCTATGTTGGATTTTCATGTTAAATGTGGCCAAAACATTAGTGTAACGCAACTCTAAACCGGCCTTCTGTGCTTGGTCATCTGCTCCAGGTAGGCAGGACTGGAGTTTTTTTTATTATTTTTTATTTTTTAAACTACCGCCGCGGTTAAGATTGTCACGTGTATCTGCATGCTAACGGCAGTTAAATATGTCATCTTGGCTGCCACGTTAAACTCTTACATTACACAGGAGTCACATTACTCCTGAAACATTAACAGTTATGTAGTATTTGGTTTAAAAGCCTTTATCTGCGATTTTTTTTTTTTTACTGTAAAAATTGCTGCTATATTCTATTAGTGTCCACTGCTAACTATAGTAGCTACATGCTAACAAAGAGTTTCTTAAATTCTCCCCAGTTTCGGGTCGCAATATTGCTGAAACATGTACAATTGAGTAGTGTTTGGTTCAGAAGCCTTTATCTGGGATTTCTAACGGTAGAAAGTGCTGTTCCATCACAATCTAACGGTTGTCTAGTGCTAAATATTAAGTAGCTGCATGCTAACGCAAATAGCTGTTATCTTGGCGGCCAATGCTGGTCATTTCTCCCCAATTTTGGGTCACTTTACTGCTGGGAGATGTCAGGTTGTGTAGAATTTGGTTTAGAAGCTTTTTTTTGGTGATTTTCACGGTACAAAGTCCTGCTAATATGCTCCGTTGCAGTAGTTTAAGGTTCAACTATTGACACGACAGCGGAGGCTGTGGCGGAGCCGATTTTAGGAAACACTCTGGCCAATCGGAGCAGACTGGGATTTTTCCGGAGTGGGTGTCCCTCCCCAATGCGAGTCCAATGCAGATTTGAGTCGCGCATGCTCAGATTTAAACAGTTCACGGCATCCATCCATCCATCCATCCATCCATCTTCATCCGCTTATCCGGTATCGGGTCGCGGGGGCAGCAGCTCCAGTAGGGGACCCCAAACTTCCCTTTCCCAAGCCACATCAACCAGCTCCGACTGGGGGATCCCGAGGCGTTCCCAGGCCAGGTTGGAGATATAATCTCTCCACCTAGTCCTGGGTCTTCCCCGAGGCCTCCTCCCAGCTGGACGTGTCATATCCGATGATAGTCGAGTCAGACCGGCTCTGGTCTGGTTTAAACGGTTCACGACCAAACTGTCATACTGAAATTTGTGAAATCCATGAATTAATAAACTTTTCTCATTACAAACAATAACAGAAGATAGGAGTCAATTCAAAAACGTTTTAGCTATCTATGACCATTTGATTGCTAAAGTTAGCTCAAACGCCATTCAACTGACAGCCTTTGTTGGGTTTGATGCTAACTTGTAGCCACCAGTGAAAAAACTTGGTTAGGTAGTAGGTAAGTAGGTTCATTTTTACTGTGTTGACATTACAGAAGTCTCTTGTTAGCATCTTGTATGCTACTTGTTGCAAAGGGATGCATGCGCGACTCAAATCTGCACTCGACTACATCGGGGGTGACAGTGGGTCTTAAAGAGACAGGTGCTCCTACAGAGCATGAATACAGGTGCAGCAGCCATAGGCAGTATGAGGAAAAAATCAAATCATATATATTTATTTAAACATTAAAACACACAAAATGCTAAGTATTATCTTCAAAATGCTATATAATAGTTGCTCTTTAATTGCATGTCAGTGTATTTGTTCTAGGTTATTTTGAACACCTTTCAAAATGTTTTAAGGGGATTTACTGTAGCACCTTTTTTATGGTTTTGAACCAAAATGTGTTTAGTTTCGCTGGGTTAAAAGAAAAAAAAATAATTCCATAGTAATTTCTTCTCACAGTCAGTCCACTAACCTGAGCCCCTGTGCACTGTTGCTGGAAGAATCAAATCCCAGAGGAAACAGTCTGATCTCATCTCTAAAAATACGCTCACATCTTTTCCTACTTATTTCAGAATGGTTGTATGTTGTGTATCGAGTTTCAAGTCATGCAAGCCATGGCATTGCAAACATTCTGCAGTGCATGTGAAAGGCATTTTATTACACGGAGCAGAAAAGGTAGAGAGTAAGATGGGAGCTGTTGAGGAATAGCATTTGAACATGGCCGTTTCGTATGATCTCAGCATCTCACTGTCAGTGAAAAGTGGGTAAGCTCTTTGAGAGAACGGGCTTCTACAGTTCTCAAAGCAGCCCTGTTTTTTCTGGCACCACAGTGTGACATTACAGGGCCCTTGTCCCTTCCCCCCACTTGGCTCTGCACGTAGGCAGGGAGTGCTACACGGAGTGATTTTCTGGCTAGTTGAGCTTGTGCCCTCTCCCCCAGTTCCCAGTACCTCCAAAGGAGGGAGGAAAGGGGACTGATCCTGATGCTGCCTGCCCACCGTGTGAGCAAAAGGCCAGGCTCACAGCCATCATGCATTTAAGGTTGTTTTACTCATGATTTCAGTATTTGCTCCTATACTACTAATATATCACATGTTCCTGTTCTTTTGTGAGGCATGGAATTATCGTAGTTGATACTGCATTAACACTTGTACCTTTTGTTGTAAGCAGAGATACATTTCTCAAATATTATTTAGTACTTGGCTTGCTGCTGCACTGGCAGTGTTGGTCTATATTTGTATCAATGACTGCAACTAACAATTATTTCCACTGTTGATATATGTTTAGTCTTTAAAATCAGTCAGTGTAATTATCCACCATAACTTCCTATGGCCCGAGGTCCTCAAATTGCTTTGGACCACACAAAAAGCCAAAGATATAAATGTACAATGACAATGTTTTGGCTTTATTTGTATGAATTTCAATGGAAATGAGAAGAAAAAAAAAACGTAACATTTTGATTTATGAAGAAATTTGTTCAAAGTCACACTCAAACACCGCGACATATTTAAGTGTATAAGTGTAAATGCATTAAGGAGCGTAATTGGCAGAGAGGAAGAATGGGAAACATCCGTGCGCTAATGAAATACAATAACTCACTTCCCCCAATATGCCAGGCCCTGCTGCTCAGAGCTTTATAGCTGGTGATGGCATGTTTGTTCCAGCCCCCCCTCAACAGCTAAATACCCAGCAGTGCACATCAAATTTACTTTTCACTTTGTGTGTGTACCTGTCTTCCGTGCATTTTGCACGCATCCACATGGATGTTTGTTAAATCATTTGACATGCTACTCTGCAAGTCTGTAGGGGTTTTGCTGTTTCCCATCTTTTCAAGTTTTTTGCATTCTGAGTCCCATGCACATTGGTTTCTTCTTGCATGTGTGAGTGTATCTTGCATGTCAGTAAAATTCCTGGTCTGTTCTAGTACCACATGTAACGGAGCAGCTTTATTCGTAGCTTGCAAAGAATTAGGCTTGTATGTTAAGCATTCTTGTTTCTCATAGCTTGAATATAAATGTTATGAATTACTTAAAGCTTGTTAAGATGGGTTTAGTGAGAGGCAAATAAAGACAAAAGCAAGCAGAAAGGGAACAGCATCCTCCCATGAAGACCTCTGGGGAAAAGCCAGTATCCTGTGCAAGTCAATAATATTGACTGGCAGTCCGAAAGGTTGATGTGTTATGTAATCTACAGCCTTGTGTGTATGAGTGTGTTTCACCTCAAAACTGATGAGCGGTTGATGGCACATAAGCAGCAGGTAGCATTAAAGAAATCTGGAGCCTGTTGCAGCTGTCTGTCAAAGGATCGTTTTCTTTAAATTAGCCGAAGCAGAAGTTTTATTTGCAGGCTTCTGTTCTACTGATTTCATCTTGCCATGTTTTCACCTACACAAATGGTGACGATAAGACATAATAATGAGAATTGCTTTCTCAATTGTCCATAAAAAATCAAATTGGTAGTTGTGACATATAAATGAATTGAGATTTATTTAAGCGGTCAGTCGTTTTATTTAATATTTAGTATGTCATATATGCTTTTAAAATGTGATGTACCTACACACAGCTAAAATGTTGCAATCCTTATAGCATTTCATTTATATAGCCCAATATCACAAATTAGCCTCAAGAAGCTTTTCAATTGTAAAGGCCATGACACACCAAGCTAGCTTGCTTCCTAGGGGGTAAATGTGAAATGAGAGGGAGAGGTCTGTCACGGTCTTTATCTTAAATTTTACGGTATAGGATATTAGTTTATTAACGTTAGTTTATTTCGTAATGTGTAACGTTGGGTGTGTAGAGATATTTTAAAAGACATTGTTATTGTTGGGATAAATATGCCTGAACAAGTAGTTGCATCTTGTTGTAGGCTATGTTTGCCATTTTATGGACATCATGTGCAAAAATAGTTATTACAATAGCTACAATCTGTGTGTTTTTAGAAGGAACATTCAAATGGAATTTTGACCAGTTTTCACAGCTCTGTGTACTGGATTGATCCGATGAGAGGAAAAATAGAAGGAGCCTTGGTGTGCCTGTTTGTTTTCTTCACTCTTGTTTCCAAGCTGAACAGCCAATCAGATGAATTGCCAATCAGATGAATTGCCAATCAGATGAATTGCCAATCAGATATATTGTCAGGGCCTTAAGGTGCCCTGCTACACGTATTCATTACTTTGTGGTATTGTCTGAAGATCTACCATGGACTCTGTATTGTGGAAAAATACCTTGGTTACCTTGTTTTAAGCCATTCTAGCGGGGTTATAGAAAGCCTGCAAGAAGACTCGGCTCGATTTGTGCCACTTCTCATTAATATTCAACGTGTTAACTTAACTTAACTCTGTGTGGCTAGCAAAGCTAGCCAATGAGAGACTGACCAAGACAGACTGACCAGCTTTTGTAATTGGTCGGATTTTTCCACTTCTTTTCAGTGGCTAGAGCTGACCGAGGAGGTAGCAGTTCATTTTTCACATTCACAAACATAACACAAACCCATATGGACCTGACATATTTCAAAAAAATTTAAGTAAAAACAGCTTTGTGCTGCAGGGCAACTTTAAGCCTACGATACCCTCTGTCTCTTAGGCCTTGGTTTGGATGGAAGAACAAATAATGCAAGAACCCCTACGAAGAGAATTGGAAGCCTCCTCCATGACTGACAGATGTTCAGTAGATTTTGTGATGAACATGTATAGTTCATTTCATGTAATTATCAATATTGGAACGGCTTAATTTGATGGTATGAGTGCTGCATACCTCAGTCCTGTAGATACTATGGGTCTATCAATCACCAGAGTCCATGCTCTCCTTGCAACATCAATCTGCCTGTCCCTCAGCCCCACCACCTGAGCCCTGTGTTCATCATAGTCTATCTCCACATTCCTCCTCCACTCATCTGCATTCCTGCTTTTGTGTGTCCCCTCTCCTTGGAATGTAGGATATGTCGGTGGGGGTGAGGTAGGACAGGAAGGGATTGAGTGACAGTGTTGCAAAGACTGTAGAGAGGACAGGGCTCAGCAGAACGAGGGACAGCAAGAAAAGGACAAGAGCTTAAGGAGAAGGCAGAAAGGAGGAGGAAGTAAAAAAGGGGGAGGTGTGTGTGTGTGTGTCATTAGATTATGCCACTCCTGGGGGAAACCGACATAATTTATGGATTAAGTGCAGGCCCCTCCCTATCCACTCAGGTCTCCTGCTATTGGAGGCTATTAATGTGGCGTCTCTTTGGGATATGATGGCTGGTGCATATTTAATTAGCCTTCCGTTCCGAACAATGAGCCATCAGAGAAGGGTTTAAAGAAAAGCTTAGGTTTACACAGGTTAAATGAAATTTGTCCTTCTAATGCCGATCATGTCAACCATGATTAGGCCTAGTGCTGATTTTACTTTATCAGTTATGCATACTACATACAACATCTCTGTTAAAATAAAATAAAAGTGGTATATGGCATACATAGGCGTGTATATTTCAATCAAAGAGAATGTAGGAAATAAGGCATATGTAATTCATCATAATTAAGAAAATAGTACATTTCAAAGGCAAAACTACCAACTTTCAAACAGACACCTCAACAAGCATGAGACTGTTGCCAATACAGTAATGAAGGGTTTGAAAAATGTGACATCCCTTTACGGCCCTCTTCCACAGATGTTAAAAGATTTTTCAGAATGAGTATTGATCTAGTTTTTGTGGCCTTTAGTCCCTCTGGCTCTGTGTTTTGGAAGAGACAAACTCTCTGGGGTGTTGAGGCTATATGGGTACCTCGAACACATGCATTTGGATGACGCGTTTATCATTCATGGTCTTTTTATAAACAGCATTATCACATTGCCACAAGTCAACTCATAACCGCAATTGTTGGGGGTCTTGGTTGTCAGACTCTACAACACCTGCACCACCTGATAATGTTGTAGTTTCTGTTCTTGTTTTTCCTCCCATCTACACCACACACTTTCTGTTATCTTTATCATCGGTATTTATATTATTTTATTACAAGTACTTACTTTTCAATATTTATGGTCACAGGTTAATTAATTTAAAATGATGCTACCGACTCTTGCTTCATTACTCTAATTACACATTCAATTTAATTTTAACGTCACTTACACGGCAATATTGTTTCTTGTATCATGGCAACCGCACTTTAAAATACCTTTATTTGACGCCATTTTGCTTACTCAGTCTACCTTATATCATTGTCTATTGTTTGCCTGTATTTCTTGTGTGCTTACTTGCTTGTGTGTTTTTAGTTTTTTTGCTGTTATGAAAAAATACTGCTGCTGTAACAACAAAAATCCCCGTTGTGGGATGAATAATATATCTAGCAAGTACAGAGAAAGGGATTGTGGCATGCACGGGAATGAGCAAGGCAATGCATTGTGGTTAAGGGCATGTAGCTACGGTAGAAAGGGAGTGACAGGCTGGGAAATAGTGTTTTAAAAGGAAATAAAAATGGATAGCTGTCCCGGAGTTTATTTGTGAGTATAGCTTTGATACGGCGAGGCAAATGTATTTAAATAGCAGTTTTTATACCCAAAGGCTCATATATCAGTCATATATGAAGTCCAATGGGATTTTGGTGTCTGTTTTGTTGGTTGTACGGCCATGACAGCCGGTGCTGATTCAGTTCGTACTATTCGGAACACAAAACTGATTTGTCTGTCTCTCTCTCCCCTGTTTTCCCAGGTGTTTCTGTTCTTCTGTGAATCCTGCTCGGTGCCTATCTGTAGGGAGTGCAGTTTGCCGGCACATGGGCCCACACTTATTTATCTACAAGATGCCGTACAGGACTGCAGGGCCATCACACATCCAGCTGCTGGCAGATGCACAGCAGGACGTCAGGCTGTGCAGGTGAGACAGGAATCCCGACAGACACTTTTTGGGTTATAAAAAAAAATATTGGTCTTTTTTGGGGGGGGGGTTGTTTTGT
>NW_022605223.1:0-11238 GCF_008692095.1 Etheostoma spectabile | reverse complement strand
GAGAGAGAGAGAGAGAGAGAGAGAGAGCGCTCAGTGATGCTCGCTCTCCTGAGAGCTGCCACCCCCACACACAGCTTGACCCGTCCCACCATAATGCCACAACACAGAACGCCCCAGCCGAATGGTGTACACAGATATCAATTGAGGCTCCCAGAGGGATTAAGAAAGCTCAAAAGTGAGGAACATTGTGCCCCCTGACAGACAACACATACATGATATATAAATGGTTTTTCAACTAAATTGTAATAAAAGCACCACATTATAAGGTATCTGGGTACTGCCATGTAAAAAATGGTTGTACTGGGATCCAAGATTTTATCTGTATCGCTGACCCATAGGTCAAAATATGTATTTCTTTACAGTATTTGCCTTTTTATAGAGCCCCTCTATTTAAAACGGACTTCAGTGCAGGACAGGTGCCCAGGGCTGGAAGAGGAGCAGGTGAATTTTAAATCAAGGCAAACGGACAAGGAAAGGAGAGAGAAGAAAGGGATTCAAAGTGACGTTGTCAAACGTGGCCTTACCCCTGCTCTGTTACATAAGAGCCAAACACACCGCCAAGCTGCCAGACCGCTGAGGCTGCGCGCGGTGTGCACGCGTGTGTGCGCGCGTCTGTGTGTCCCAGTTGAGAACAGTACACACAGTACTAAAAAACCCCTCTGGGCCGCTTCCTAATGGTCACTACCACGGTCCGCAGTACTCCCACGGAGACTTTCCATCATAATCCCAAATGACCGGCTGTTTTTCCTGAAATGAGACATCTGTGAACTTCAAACGTCCCACCGTGCAGTCATTTGAAGCTCAAATTCCCTAAAAAACAACGAATCCACAACAGAGACAGTGCAAGAACCGCACGTAAGACTTTGTCTTAAAAAATCAAGCAAACATGCATAAATTGTACTGGTTTCAGATTTTTTTGATGTATAGGATAGTCGACTTGCAGTCTTGGGCGGTTTTCACCCAAAACAAGATGATTGAAGATGTCACATTGGGGCTCTGGAAAAATATCACCGTTTACCGACATTAAATTAACTAAACAATGACTGGGTTAATCAAGAAAATACTCTGCAGATGAATAACAAAGAGCCAAAATCATTAGCTGCAGCCCTAATAAACACAGCATGTTATTGTGCTGAGAGTCATCTGGTGACCCAGATGTGAGAGGCTTTGTGACAGAAGGTCACTAGTTGTAATCCACAAACAATCTGTTGGGAAACATGACGGAGTAAGATAAGAGGGGAAAGAAAGGATACAAACAGGCGGCTGATGTTATCAAAAAACAACATGCTGGAACAGAGAAGTTGGGGGGGACAGCAAGAGCAGTGAAGTCTGGGAAAAAGTTGTTTCATGGCAATGCCCGTCCCCTTCTTTCAACAGTTAGCGTCAAAGTGCCTTGAGCAAGGTATTTGATAACTGCAGTGAAGCTGTTCAGTAGTTAACCCTAACGGTAGAGGAGAAGAATGTGTAATCTGCCAATGGTAACCTGAGACAAAGCTCTTAAAAAAACAAAACAAAAAAATGCAATTAATTAATGGTTAGACTCCCTGAAAGAGAAGATGATTTAGCATTTAATAACCCTGCAGCGAGTTCAGAGTCTCCCTGCCAACATGTGATATAATAAGACTTTTTTAATAAAGGCAGAAAAAGAGAATTAACAGTAGTGCAGAAGGTTGGCTCTTAACAGATCTCTCAGAGTGCGTGGTGTGTGTGCGGTTGTGTGTGGGGGGGGGGGGGGGGGAATGAACAAATGACGGGTGGATTAATGAATGACTTACTTTATGTGCTACAGACGTACATTAACATGCACGGGTGGGTGTGTTCAACCACTTCATGCCCAAGAAGGAGTGCCAGGGTGAAGACATACACTTGCCAACTCAACATCCTGTGACACACACCGGGTAATCAGAGAAATTGGGAAGTACTTCCTCCAATCAATGAGAGGGTTTTAGTTGATGACAGCTGTTATATGTACCATGGGAGTCTGTATGGTGGAGTAAGACACCAAGCAGAAGCTGAAAACCCTACCCTAATTGATTTAAGAACCTGTTTGAGATGATCCTGGTTTTTGATTACCAACTTTTGAAGCCTTTAAAAGGTTCCCCGCCAGACGTATCATTACTTTGTGGTTAAGTTCTACCATGGACTCTGTAACTTTTGTGGGAAAAGCCATTCAAGTGTGGTATAGAAAGCCTGCAGGTAGACTCAGCTTGATTGTGCCAGTTCTCATTGATATTTAACAAGCTAAGCTACTTGACACGGATTGGCTAACAGCTAGCCAATGAGAGCCTGGCTATCAGCATCCTTTACCCACCTCATGAATAGTAATGAGCTCTGGTAACATGGCGTCAGACTGACCAGCTGTTGTAATTGGCCTGATTTCTCCTCTATTTCTTTTCAGTGACTAGAGCTGACAGAGGAGGTAGCAGTTCATTTTTACATTCACTACATACAACCAAGCACTATGACCTGACATATTTCAAACATGCAAGTAAAAACGGTTTAGTGGCAGGGCACCTTTAATAAGAGTTTCTAAATGTAAGATGCACTGGAAACATATAGAGAGACAGAGGTTACCTCACAGCCTAACGTTAATCATGAGGGAGTGGTGGGTAAACGTGTACAACTAACACTAATATGGTGAGTCAAGGTACCAAGCTGCTAAAGGGCCTAGTCAAAAAAAGTGTTGCACTTGTGTTAAATGGGTAGTAATCAGTCTATGTATGATGTTAAAATTACTAAAAGGACAAGGAAAGAAACATTTTTATATTAATCTGAACTTTTCTTGTCGTTGTCTTTTCGGGTTGACCTCAAACACACCATTTGAAGCTTGTGACATCAATTAGGATATTGCGAGTTTAGAAAATGTTGCCTTTTCTTTTAATATACAACCTAATTTTAAAGTGCTCATATTAAAAAACAAAAAACAAAAAAAAAATCTAAATTACTTTAGATACAAACGCATACAAACTTTGAAAACAACAACATCCATGCTGTTGTGAGTGAGATACGGTTTCTGAATGTCCTCTGTCTTCAGTCTCCGGCTGAGCTGTTAAAAATCTGCACGGCTTTCTACATCACTAGCCAAGACGATGTGGCTAACCGTAGCAAATGCTAGCGATAGCATGCTAGCTCGTTCTCAACAACACACACTAGTTGACCATAATCTCCAAAAGAACTACTTCCTGTCCCTGTTAGCAGCTAATCCTGGCTTGGACTGACCAAAGTTGGAAAAAGAGTCGTCCAGCTGATGTGATCTTACCGAGCTACTGAGCATATGCGAGCATATACTATCCCAACAAAGATAGTATCTAAAACAGAGACCTAAACACACAGGGTGAACACAGGATCTGTAGTAATGTGCGGTGCACCAAAATAGTGTTTTAAAAAAAAAATTAAACCTATTCTGGTACAACCTCAAAATACAGTTATGAACCTGAAAATAAGCATAATATTGGGCGCTTTAACTAAGGCTGGGCATTAGGGAGAAAATCATATATCATGATATCTTGATCAATAGTGTTGACAATTTGTGATTTAACAAAATATATTCACACTTAGATTTTAGAAAAATAATCATCAGTAATGTGGACATAGTGGGGAAAAGGCAAATAATAGAACAGCTATAACAGTCTGGTAAGTTTAGAAATAATCGTCACTTTACTGTAATGCAGCCTTTAAAACCAGTAGAAGGAAACACTTATGTCATATCATATCAGGATTTAACGATATCCAAAGTCTAAGACAATACCTGGTCTCATACCACGATATTGATACAATATCAATATGTTGCCCCAGCCCTAGCTTTAACCTAGTGCTCTTGTCATATGTTCAGCCTTAACATGACACAGACCTTCAGTCAAGCAGGTGGACTGAAATAGCAAGACAGTAAGGTATCGGTATGATCTGTGCACCTGTAACACCTGTTCATTTGTTGTCATGGAAAGTTATTCTGGTTTTTCACCTGAATCAAGCAAAAGTGTTGCCATTTGATCTTAGAAAAACTTAATTATGTTCACATTTTGTTCATGAATGAACATTAATGAATGAACAACAACTACCGACTGCTGTTAAAGTCAGTCGAGTGGGTATTCACGACAAATAAGACATTATAACATGTTTTACTGAAGCATTTTGTAACACACCACATTATATGAGGCTTGGCATTACTGTATTATTCCCCATCTGAAGAGCCTGTGTTTATGCTAAATCTGGGACTACTTTTCTTCATATTTACTACACCAGCTACAAACAAAGATGAAGGTGTGCCTTCGCATGATAGTGGAAAAACAGTCAGGTTGAGCAGCCAAGATTTGACATGTCTTTTTTGGTGCCATAACTATATGTGAGGTGAGGTTAGAGGTCAGTAGTCTAAAGCATGTTTCTTAAATGGGGGTACATGTACCCCTAGGGGTACTTTGGAGGACTGCATGGGGTACGTGAGATATTACCACATTTTTTTAGTTACAAAGCAGTTGACCAAAACAGTTCCTCTTTATATAGACTTTTTTCTTCCTACCAAAATGTGATATGTGTGTGTATATATATTCTTTGGACCTATTATTGCTTTCCTTCTTCCTTCCTTTTCCTTCTACTTTTTTACACGTTTCTCGCTTTTTTTTTTTATTTACCGGTATGTAACTGTTTTTGAAGTTTTTGATACTATTTTGGACCTATTCTTGCCTTACTCCTTCCTTCTTTCTATCATCTTGTTCCAAGGTTTGTCTTTCTTTATAGTTTTTGTCTCCTTTTCTCATTAGCATTTAAATGTATTTTCAATCACATGGCTTGGTTGTTTAGTAAATATATTGCTGACAGCGCTACGGTTTCTCTCTTATTCTACCTAAAATAATTAGTGCTGATCAGGGTGTACTTGGCTTAAATAAACAATTCAAAGGGGTAGCGTATTAGAAAAAAGTTTGAGAACCACTGGTCTATAGCATGCTTAGTGCTGTTGGATTATTATGATCCTGGAGGAAGAGTGAGTGATGAAAAGCAGAATGAACGAGGCGGTGCAGTGAAGCGGCAAATTAAAGCACACAGACCTTGACAGCCATTATCAGGGGCTAGAGGAAACATCTGCTTCGGTGGATACAATGTCCAACCCGCCGCAGCCCAGGGCTTTAACATGCACCGTATGCATGCAAGTATCAAGTCACGTCTCAGCCGGTAACTTCAACATTTTCCAACTGAAGGATCGATGGCTGTCCGAAGGAACTCAATACTAATGTTGTGACAGCTCTGTGATGTTTTTCAACATGACTGCACGTTTCTTTTATTACTTCATCTGCTCTGGATGCAGTGGATGGTACTAAAGGGGGGGGAGGTGGGGGAAAATAGTATGTGTGTGGAGGTTAACTACTAAAATTAAACCAAATGTATGCTGAACCAAACAAAGACTCCAACTCAACTCTTACTGTAGCTCAGGAGTGTCAAACTCAACTTCACTAAGGGCCACACTGGAAATAAGAATCACATTAAGGGCCAGACATGTGAGTTTATGACATGCTTTTATGGACTGTTTTTAATATAGCACTTTCTTGTCTTAACAACTACTCAAAGAGCTTTTACATAGTACAGAAACCATTCACACACATTCCCACACATTCACA
This sequence comes from Etheostoma spectabile, assembly GCF_008692095.1. Taxonomy (NCBI): domain Eukaryota; kingdom Metazoa; phylum Chordata; class Actinopteri; order Perciformes; family Percidae; genus Etheostoma; species Etheostoma spectabile. The sequence goes on along the minus strand of NW_022605223.1, from coordinate 5,629 downwards.
CACTATGACCGAAGCTACCGTACAAGGTGCTCATCAGATAAACACTCACACACATATACACTCCAACATGGGACTACAGGGCCAGGGATTGAACGACCAACCTTCCGATTAGCAGGCAACCGCTCTACTAATGAGCCACAGCCAGCCCAAAAAAAATTACCAAAAAAGTAAAATTATATGCTATATATTAGTCCACAAAAGTGACAAAAACATTGAGAAAAATGACAATAACACCAAAAGAAATTGACAAAAAAATAGGTGTGCCAAAATGTCGTGAACCTAAATTGATATGCGGCCTGGACCAAAACCTGCTAGGGGCGGATTTGGCCCACAGGCCTTCAGTTTGACACACGTGCTGTAGCTACTCCACAACAGATGCTATTATGGATTCTGTGTACTGGATGGCTTCCCTGTGATGAAGCAATAGAGAGTGTTGCTTTATTAACAGCTGACCTTTGTGATCTCTGTAATGCTTGCATCAGAAGGAAAAAGATCGATCTTTCAATTTAAGGCCTGGTCGCCTAGAAAGTAAAGTTCATCTACGTGTCTTTCCAAAATAAAAGGGGAATTACTTTACCAAACAAGCAAATCCACTGATGGCAATTCCACTTAAATGATTTTTCCTGATATTTCCTGTTTTATATTCTGGTGCTGGGCCTTTAGATGGGTGGAATTAACAAAAAAAAAGCCTATCTTCCTAGTCATTCCCTTGGATATCATAACTATTCAGTTTCTGAGACGTTGGATAACTGTCCCTTTTGGGATTTTGGTATATCTTGGCCGCAAAAAAAAGAAAAAAAAAAAAACATTCCAAACTTCATTACAAAGCAAGTTAGCTGTCTGCATAATGTGAAATGGACTAATAATCACAGTAGGGTTGGGACGGTTACAACATTACCGCAGCCATGTGTCACTACCGCGGCGATGACATCATCACCGTACGGCGCAAGTTAGTGTGCCAAGTTGATGCTTTCTTGCAGAGTACAGACTGATTTTGCTCTCGCAAGTCACGTGACCTAATCGCGGCATGTGCAATTAGGAATCGCGTTTAACATATCGCCGATAATTGCAAATGGGATATATCGTTTGAGCTGAAATGGAAACACTGAGCTAAGGGTGGTAAGCCTCAGTGTCTTCCTCAGAGTGACACTCATACGCTACTCTCCGTTTACCGCTCGCTCTCCTTGTGCAACCACGCCGGCACTTGTCACTCCCTAAGGCCCCTGCCATTATCGCTCCAACTTCCGCTACTGCCGTAAGGGGGTTGCAGTATACCTCACTACCGCGGGAATTTCTTGCTTTTTAACGCAGTAAGAAAAAATCAATAGCACCCTAGCACTAAATCACAGCCCCAAAATGGAGCGGCTGTTGAAAGATGACTAGCCACAAAAGTAGAGACAAAGAGGGCCTGGTGTCAGGTCCAGAGATAAGTGCTGACAAGAGGAGCAAGAGCTGGTCTCCAGACGCACTCAGTACTGCCTGTACGAGAGGAGCTTATCAGAAGGAGGTGGATGAGCTCAAGGACAAGGAACGAGGCCTGGCAGCCTGAAACTCACCGATCCGTACTCACTGCATTTAAACTGCTGCTTTGGTTTTATGTTCCAACTAGGGTTGCACCATATGAGGAAAATATCTATTTGCCTTTGTTTATTTTTTTTAAAGATTAGTTTTGGGCTTTTCCGCCTTTAATGGACAGGACAGCTGGGTGAGAAAGGGGAGAGAGAGGGGGGGGGGAAGACATGCAGGAAATAGTCATAGGTCGGACGCGAACCCTGGACCTTTGCGTTGATGAATGAGCCTCAAACTATATGTACGCATGCTCTACCCACTGATCCACCCCAGCCACCTAACGGCCATTTTGACTGATATGATTCAGGTAATAATAGAGGAAATTATCACAGTTTCAATGAAAAGTATTAAAATCAAAACAATTAAAATGATTATAATGTGATTTTTTTGCAAGGATTTTTTTCTTTAGTCTGTAGAATAGGATAAGCAGGCCGGGACTTCTCTGCCGCACAACATATTTAGCCTTTAACAAATATTATGCAACCCTTGCAATTTCGATATTGGACTAATTATATGTATTTGATAAAATTGTGAATAATTGTGCAGCCCTAGTTCAGTTCCGCAAATGAAAAAAGACATGAGAGCAGATGAGGAGGGGCGAGGTGTGCATTCTTTTTAGGAAGTCCTGACTCACATCTGAGCTGTCGCAGCTGCCAGGAAGAGAAAAAAAACATGCAACGCACTGAAACTGGGACACTTTGACATCACCACTTCTGACTCACGTGAGTGCATCCCATGATCAAACAATATCAGTCACTTCAAGAACAATACATCATTCACACGTCAGGGAAAATACTGCATGAGCGGATCATTACTTTCCAATTCAACTGCATTACACCAGGGTCACTTAAAAAAGGAAACCATAAATTTTTTTTGTGTCGATAGAAGGTTGTAATACTGACATAATTAACATAATGACTTAAGAGTTTGTTGTTGCATAAAGCATCAGCACTGTTGCTGTGATTTCTTGCAGTCTCCATGCAGATGACACTGCCATGTCCTGAGGCCTGTGCTACGAATCAAGATCAACATGCCCTGTTTAGTTCAGTTCCCGGCTTCACCTGACTACCAACCCAGCCCTGCATAAGCTGTGTCAAGACGGTGGTTAACAACCAGGCCTGCACAATTCAGAGAAAAATATGAATCACGACTTTTTTGATGAATTGATATCACGATTCTATGCTACGATTTTTTTGACAATGACAAAACAGGACAAATTGGCCATATCAAACATGATTTTTTAGTGCACCTTAAGCACATTGCTCATCACCACAACCTGTAGACATAGAGGCTTCAATGAAGAGAAGGGAGAGCCTTGCAGCGCTTTAAAACCTAATTTATAGTCTGTTAAATCACAGAAGAAAGTAGTAGCGTTTGTGATGCAGTGGCTCGTAAAAGTAAATGAGAATCAAAGTCATTAGTAAACGCAAAGAGTCATTATTAATTTTTTAAATTTTAATTGCGATTTTATAACGATTAATCGTGCAGGCCCATTAACAACTATTCAATCCAACCCAAGGTTTCCAATCAGCAACGCACGCGTTAAGCAGTGTTTGTACGGTGTGTCTAGGATTGTAACGATTACCGGTGTAACAGTAAACCACAATAACAATGTTGACGATAACAATTACCTTTTTGTTTAAATATCATGATGATCACGGTGGATTAGCACTGCGTAGCCTCCAACGCGCATTTCTTAGGATCACTGCGTAGCCTCCAACGTGCGTTTCTTAGTCAGATCACTGCGTAGCCTCAGACGTGAGTTTCTTAGTCAGGATCACTGCGTAGCCTCAGACGTGAGTTTCTTAGTCAGGATCACTGCGTAGCCTCCAACGTGCGTTCTTAGTCAGGATCACTGCGTAGCCTCAGACGTGAGTTTCTTAGTCAGGATCACTGCGTAGCCTCCAACGTGTGTTTCTTAGTCAGGATCACTGCGTAGCCTCCACGTGTGGTTTCTTAGTCAGGATCACTGCGTAGCTCCAGCGTGTGTTTCTTGAAGTTGGAATGATGGCGAAAGGAGATGACAGTGCTCGGGACATTTATCAGCCCTCTAAGAGCAGTGTTTCTCAAACGTTTTCAATATTGTACGCCCTTTGAATTGCTTTTTAAGCCAAGTAGCCCTGACCAGCACAAAACATTTTTGGTATAAATAAAAGTTATATAAAAGGTACAAACACAGGTCACAACTACCTTTTATAAACAAAAACATTTAAAAGGCTACATTTCAAATGTATAGAACATCACTTAATCATTCAGTTTTATAGTATAATTTTTAGGAATTATGTATGCTGTTTTTTAAATAAGCATTTTGCAAAAGTTTCACGTACCCCTGCAGTACTCCAAAGTACCCTAGAGGTACACGTACCCCATTTGAGAAACACTGTTTAGACTGAAGCATGGCTATTTATTTTAAATGCATAATGCACTTTTGTCTTATTCAATTAAGGTTACTTACAAGTGTTCATGTGTACAGTTTTAAATGTGAATTCTAAAGATGAAGAAAACAAGTATATAATTAGTGGTGTTTCTTTGATGTGTTTACATACTGTTCTTAGCTTGAATGTTTGGATTTGTAGAACTTAAATTGCACTACTGAAATGGTCCTGACAAGTGTTTACATGCTGATCCTTGTTCCTTTGATGTTAAAAGTTGTACTTTTGATTGTTTTTGCCTATATTTTGTAATATAAAACACACTGTACACTTTTTGAAACTATTTCAGCTTGTGCAGGCCTATCAGTGCTTTCTGAACATATTGAACACTCAATCACACCAATCACAAACATCTAAAAGAGCCGCATATTTTGCATAAGAGAAGCAAACTATAATTCTACATAAATATGAAGAACACAGACACGGTTTTGCAGGCAAAACGCAATACACTCGCTGCGTCCTAACCCATTTACAGCCACCGCTGTAAATGCGTAAATCACAACGCTTATCAGTATCACTTCCCCATCAGTCAGGCACAAGATCTGACCATATTTACACTTGTGCTTTCCATACACTGTTGTTGCTTTAGCCTATTATTACATAATACAAACCGATGTGCGCATTGGCAACACATGGATCAAGAAGCCGACAAATAGCTTATACGTAATTCCCGCCATTGGAAATCTTTATCTTTCATAAAGCTCTCTCTCTCTCTCTCTCTGTGTGTATGTCTGCCCCCGCAAAGCTCCGACCTTTGCCAAAATTAAGGCTGAAAACAGAACTCTTCCATAACTGATTATAATTATAATACTAACTGGAAACGTATCTGAGGGAGAAAGGTTAAAAAAAGTAAAGAAACAGGGAAGCCGTGTGACCAAAAGGCAGAGATTTTGTATCTGTGGTATTTCCACGAGCAGATCAAAATCACAGAGGGTTTACGTTGAGACAAAGCTGGACTGGTTGTCTAGATTATCAGAACAAGCTAGAGTACTTTGACCTTTTCCTCCTGCCATTTAAAAGGCACACAGAGCGGCCAAGGGAAGGAAGGAACTCCATTGTGGACTGTGCTGCTTTACAGAGAATGTACGGACTTAGAAATTGTATATGCTCTCTTGTAGATAACCTTTAACAACACACACATGCTGAGTCAGTGGCTACGTCACTGTGTGATGCATCGCTCCGGAATCACTTCTTCTGTAAGCTGACAGAGAGCTGCTGTGACCAAAACTTGTTGTTACACAAAAACTAACTTACAATAATAATAATTTATACTGTTTGCTGATCCCCATGGGGGAAATTACAATTTACACTCTTTTTGTAGAAATCACTACACACAGGCTGAAAACACTCACACACTCTCTCTCTCACAGAGAGAGAGAGGAGAGCAGATGAGAGAGAGGAGAGAGAGAGAGAGAGGAGAGAGGAGAGAGGACGAGAGAGAGAGAGGAGAGAGAGACGAGAGAGAGAGAGGGCTGCCAGTGGACCAGCGGCCTGAGCGGTTGGGGGGGGTACGGTGCTTGCTTAAGAGAAGAGCATTCAACATTTTAGTGTCCAGGTCAAAGTTCCACAAACTGTAAAAGTACTTTGTGTAACTTTAACCCAACTTACACTACAATCACCTCCTTTCT
>NW_022605222.1:0-22637 GCF_008692095.1 Etheostoma spectabile | reverse complement strand
GGTGAGTGAAATGGAGCAGTTGACTGACACAGAACTGTAGTGGAGCCAAAATAGCGCATTTAGTAATAATTTCATTAGGTATTAGGCAAATAGAACACCTTGTTGGTATGTTATTGGTGTTTCTGTGTAAATGTAACATGCCATTTTCATTTGCTACCAGGGTACTTTAACAGGGATTGGGTGGACATGATGAGGACACGCCAAAAGAGGTAATCTCCAACAAACAAGGTGCTGCTGGGATTTGAACCCAGGATCTCATGTTTACTAGACAGGCACTTTAACCAACTAAGCCACAGCACCTCCATGAGTAACAACCCTGTTAAGTCTTAATTTGTCTTTTACCTGTATAAGCTAAACAAACAGTATACTCACTGGCAGTATTGGGAGTAACGGCTTAGCTCGCCTAGGCTTGGCGGATCAATCCTTTCCAGTCAGTCTGCAGAAGAGGTGTAAGTACCTGGCAGGTCTCTCCCTTCAGCAGTTTGAGAACGCCAGCCCACTCCTTCTCATTGGTGTTGATCATCCACATCTCACCCCAATAGAACCAGTGAGCTCGGTCCACCAGGTAGACCACTCACCATTTGAACCAGACTGGGGGGGAACGTTTTCAGGTCCAGCACGGATCGTGGAGCAACAGCTCCGGCCCAACAGTGCCTTTCATGTACACGTGCCTTCCAACATGGAGCTCTTCCAGATTGTTGAGAATCTCTAGCAGCTGGATGTGCTGGCCATACAAAAATGAGGAAAGTGGTAACCAGGTCAAGACAAGACCGGAGGCAGTAAAGTCTGCTGAAGAGAGGACTACAAGGTGGAGGTGGACGGGAGTACGCCCTATGCTGTAACAGTTTCCCTAACTCACCCGGCAAGGGAAAGTACAACGCATAAAAAATTAAGGTAATGGGGGAGTCTATGATATCTATCGGCTATAATCTAGTCCGGCCTACTTTATTTACACAACCCCAGAATACCCTCAACCCACAAACACCCTAATTGCCTCTAATTTAGCTCAATAAACATGCTAATAAAATAAAAGAAGACCGTGGAATATAAGTTTAACTGCTTAACTGTGTAACTAATTAAACAGGATGCACCATCTTCGTCCCCATCCCTTTCTGGCAGCCATATTTGATATGAATGGCCAAGCAACCAAAGGAGCGTTTGTGAAGTAGGTAAGGGAATGTTCTGTTGAAAGTCGGTGTGCAAATGTGTTCTGATGACTGTGTAACCCTTGCAAGCGACTTATCTTATCACCCCCCTAAGTTACACCACCACAACAAACAAAACAAAAACAATATCCCCAATATTGAACCTACGCCTCCAGTGGAGACTGTGCCCTGAACGCAGCACCTTGGACTGCTCAGCCATCCTGACTGAAGAATCCAACGTTTAGTAGGATCTCTCACAGAAATAATAATATGGTAAGTCAACTATTTTTTGATAAAGTAGGTTCTCAGTCATCCAGGTCATAGTTATCAAAGGAAGGTTTCCCTATTGTCAGCCCAAATATATGGGTGTTTATGGAGACATGGAAGAAAGTCACCAGTGTGGAAATGTGCTCGACAATGGCAATACTGGATCGCGGGATGTGAAGGCATCTCACCGACTCTGTACCCCAATGTGCAATGAAGGCTAAATCATGTGGTGGGAATAGAGATCCACCCTTGTGTCTGTCCAAAATGTCCTCCTGTGTTCAGACATGTGCCTACTAGATGTGAAATAGACTGACATTTGGGTAAACATTGTGAAAATATATTCTATATGTTCAACTAAGTCTAAATTTGGAGCTCCTTTAAGTTAACATGCCACCACCAACATACTGTTTTCAGTCAAACATCCAAGAACCCGTTTTACCTGAAGTGATTTTCTTTATTTCACCAGTACTCTGGCTTAAAACCAGGTTCCACCAAGACTTGAACTCGGATCACTGGATTCAAAGTCCAGAGTGCTTACCATTACACCATGGAACCACTGTTCTGAAAGGCAACATTGGTTTGCCAGGCAGCTTCTTCCATAATATTAACACTTATGCTATTGAAGGCACACAACAATTACTGGCTAACTTAAGTCATTTAGTAAGCTAAGCGTTCACACAGGATGTGAAACAAGGCAAGTCAAGAATAGGTTTTAAAGCTCTTGCCACAAACAATGAATTCAGCAGTAAATGTAAATGTGCTGTATTTATATCAGAGGTGGGTAGAGTAGCCAAAAATTGTACTCAAGTAAAAGTACTGTTACTTCAGAATAATACGACTCAAGTAAAAGTAAAAGTAGTCATCCAAAAAATTACTTGAGTAAAAGTAAAAAAGTACTTGATGAAAAAAATACTCAAGTAGTGAGTAACTGTTGAGTAACGTCTGATTTATTTCTTAATGCTTTAACACAAGCATCAATCAGACCGACAAAGATAAAAAATAATTATCTTTAGGCAAATTATAGTTCATCCAATCAATAAAATAAATTTAAATTAATTTATTAATTACAAAATAGCTTACTTGAGAGACTTGTCACATCAAATTTGGATGAATACTGCATGTGTAAAACATACTGTATGTAACCTAAAAGACAAACATCCACCTCTCCACAGCAGAAACTAAAACCACCGCTACGTCTCCTCAGGTTAGATGTTGAGTTGTTGAACGCTGACATGTCCGTTTGTTTTGGTAGACCCTGAACACACCTGTTTCTTTGCTTTGCTACGACTGTAAAGCTAACCTGTCCCGCTGCTGAAACAAGTACGGTCACGTGACTGCACAACGACGTGTGATTGGTTAAGCACAGTCACGTTCAGCGGAAGACTCTCTCTCTCTGTCAAAATAAAACATTAAAATGAGACGTACGCGGGGGTAAAAACAATGAAGCGTAGTAACGAGTAACGAGCTCATTGGAGCCTAATGTAGCGGAGTAAGAGTACAGTTTATTTTTCACTAATCTACTCAAGTAAAAGTAAAAGTATAGTGATTTAAAACTACTCCTAGAAGTACAATTTTTTCAAAAACTTACTCAAGTAAATGTAACGGAGTAAATGTAACTCGTTACTACCCACCTCTGATTTATATAGCGCTTTTCCAGTCTTAACAACTGCTCAAAGCGCTTTTACATCTACAGGAAACATTCACTATTCACACACAAGGTGCGGCTGTACTTGCAATTCAGTATCTTTGCCCAAATTAATGTCCACTACAATGTAGAGAATAGCTGAGTTCAAGCTTCCCAATACCATGTCTCTGAAATTAGTTCTAGAAGGAAACAATTCATGTAAGAAGTGGGATTTGAATCCAAGCCCCCAGTGGAGACTGCGACCTGAAAGCAGAGCCTTGGAACGCTCAGCCATCCTATCTTTATCTTGTTTATCCTTATCTTCTTTATTAGTTTTTTTAATAAATTAAGTCATAAAAAATATGACTAACATGTGATTATTTTTAATGTTATATTAATAAATAATGTTACAATTATATGGCTAAGTAAGCAATAAAATGTTTAATAAAAAGTCAACAATGTTTATGAATGCACTTCCCATTCTTGTTAATGTGATAACACAGGACCCCCTGGAGGGAATTTCGGAATCATCAGAGGCTGTAGCTCAGTGATAGAACGCACGTTACAGTCTCAACGCCCAGATGTATTACAAGATTTGAAGTGAACATTGTATTGCCAAGCAATGGTGGTATAGTGGTGAGCATAGCTGCGTTCCAAGCAGTCGACCTGGGTTTGACTCCCAGCCATCGCAGTAGCTTTCTTTGTGTGATGTTACTTGCTTTTGTTAACAAGAAGTCAGCAGAAAGGTTACTTGCCCAACCTGGTTGGATAAAACATTAGATCTCTTTGGGCTGCACGATTATGGCCAAAGTGATAATTACAATTATTTTGATCAATATGGAGATCACGATTAATTATCACAATTATTTGTTGATTTTCTTCTCCAAAGTGCTGGAAAGGAAGGTTTCACCAATTGTTGAACCTCAGGTTAACAAGGAACAATCTTAGCAAGTAGGTTTAGGTCTGTGTGAATATGAGTTGAGCATTTACCTGGGCTGAATTTGTGAACATCTTATTTTGCATATTCACTGTAAAGAGCCATTACTCCTCCAACTGCCAACTATTGTTCCAGAGACAATAGGATATACAGTTTTAGATTGCAAGGTAACTGTCCAACACCAAAGACTTCACTGAAATACCTCAAGTGATCAAAACAGTTTGTCAACTATACCACCATCATTGGGCACTGCACTGTTTACTGCAAATCTTGCATTACATCTGGTCATTAAGACTGACTTTTGCATTAATTACCATGAACACAAGGAGATTTCTTTTCTCTTTCAGAATAAGGGCTTTTGCAGCACACTTGTTGGAGATTGAACACAGGCCCTCATACATGCAAAGCACGCACTCTACCACTGAGCTACATCCCCTTAATATGTTCAGACTTTTTACTTTATTTCTGAGATCATTGAATAACAGAAGAAACCTAGGTGAAATATGTAATATTTATGTTGCATATGGTTTCAAAACATGGCGGTGATGGAGCAGATTTACAGCTATAGATTTTGCAAATCATTATCAATATTTGCTTGCAGGTAGTGTGGCGGAGCGGTCTAAGGCGCTGAATTAAGGCTCCAGTCTCTCTGGAGGTGTGGGTTCAAATCCCACCACTGCCATTTGCATCTATTACATAGCTGGAAGCCAACCAAGGTGATGTCTTGCAGCTGTGTCATTTGGGCTGAACTTGGTGAAGTAACCACAATCATCCATCCATCATCTTGCTGAGATTGTTCCTTGTTAACCTGAGGTTCAACGATTGGTGAAACCTTCCTTTCCAGCACTTTGGAGTAGAAAATCAACAAATCATTGTGATAATTAATTGTGATCTCCATATTGATCAAAGTAATTGTCATTATCATTTTGGCCATAATCATGCAGCCCAAAGAGATCTAATGTTTTATAAAACCAGGTTGGGCAAGTAACCTTTCTTCTGACTTCTTGTTAAAAAAAGCAAGTAACACAACTCAAAGAAAGCTACTGCGATGGCTGGGAATCGAACACAGGTCAACTGCTTGGAAGGCAGCTATGCTCACCACTATACCACCATCGCTATGCTGTACAATTTTCACTTCAAATCTTGTAATACATCTGGGCATTGAGACTGTGAAGTGCGCTCTATCACTGAGCTACAGCCCCTGATGATTCCAAAATTTCCTCCAGGGGGTCCTGTGTTATCACATTAACAAGAATGGGAAGTGCGTTCATAAACATTGTTGACCTTCAATAGCTTAGTTGGTAGAGCGGAGGACTGTAGAGGCACAAATCCAAAATCCTTAGGTTACAGAGTTTCCCTTCACGGATCAATCAAGTATTTCTGATTCTGATGTAGAGATGGACAGACGACCCAAAAGCATAATACTGCTTGCCGAGACATAACAAATAACACAAGAAGGGCTCATTTAAAGGTTTTATTGCTTACTTAGCCATATAATTGTAACATTATTTATTAATATAACATTAAAAATAATCACGTTAGTCATATTTTTTATGAATTAATTTATTAAAAAAACTATTAAAGAAAATAAGGATAAACAAGATAAAGATAGGACGGCTGAGCGTTCCAAGGGTCTGCTTTAAGGTCGCAGTCTCCACTGGGGGCTTGGATTCAAATCCCGCTTCTTACATGTATTGTTTTCCTCTAGAACTAATTTCAGAGACATGGTATTGGGAAGCTTGAATTCAGCTATTCTCTACATTGTAGTGGATATTAATTTGCGCAAGATACTGAATTGCAAGTACAGCCGCACCTTTTGTGAGCATCTGCATTATCAACCCATGTAAAGTTACCATGAGTACACAGTAGACCTATCTACTGCTGTATTCATTGTTTGTGGCAAGAGCTTTAAAACCTATTCTTGACTTGCCTTGTTCCACATCCTGTGTCAACGCTTAGCTTACTAAATAACTTAAGTTAGCCAGTAATTGTTGTGTGCCTTCAATAGCATAAGTGTTAATATTATGGAAGAAGCTGCCTGGCAAACCAATGTTGCCTTTCACAACAGTGGTTCCATGGTGTAATGGTAAGCACTCTGGACTTTGAATCCAGTGATCCGAGTTCAAGTCTCGGTGGAACCTGGTTTTAAGCCAGAGTACTGGTGAAATAAAAAAATCAACCTCTACACTGTCCACATCTAGGCTAACGGGTAAAATATTCTTGGCTGTTTGACTGAAAACAGTATGTTGGTAGTGGCAAGTTGAGCTGTGACCTGTACTTCACGTTAACTTAAAAGAGCTCCAAATTTAGACTTAGTTAAACATCTTAAAGATATTTCCACAATGTTGACCCAAATGTCAGTCTATTTCCCATCTAGTAGGCACGTGTCTGGACACAGGTGGACATTTTGGACAGAAACATTGGTGGATCTTGATTCCCACCACAGGATTTAGCCTGCATTGAACATTGGGGTACAGAGTTGGTGAGATGCCTTCACATCCCGCGCAATGTATTGCCATTGTCAAACACATTTCCACATTGGTGACTTTCTTCCGTGTCCCCATAAACACCCATATATTTGGGCTGACAAGGGAAACCTTTCTTTGATAACTATGACCTGGATGACTGAGAACCTACTATATCATGACATAGTTGACTTACCATATTATTATTTCTGTGAGAGATCCTACTACACGTTGGATTATTCAGTCAGGATGGCTGAGTGGTCCAAGGTGCTGCGTTCAAGTCGCAGTCTCCACTGGAGGTGTAGGTTCGATATTGGGGACATTGTTTTTGTTTTGTTTGTTGTGGTGGTGTAACTTGGGGGGGGGGGGGTGATAAGATAAGTTGCTTGCAAGGGTTACACAGTCATCAGCACACATTGCACACCGACTCTCAACAGTATATTCCCTTACCTACTTCACATTCGCTCTTTTGGTTGCTTGGCCATTCTTATCAAATATGGCTGCCAGAAAGGGATGGGGACGAAGATGGTGCATCCTGTTTAATTAGTTACACAGTTAAGCAGTTACACTTATATTCCATGGTCTTCTTTTTATTTTATTAGCATTGTTATTTTACCAGGGGAAAGGGTCTCTGATCTCTCAAGGTCCTTGCATAGGACTTCTGTTGTTCTCGGTAGGCCTGCCTATGAACAGTGAGTCCTGAGGCGTCGCTCAAGCACAAGTCCAGCTGTTTTCATTTGCCGGAGTTCGTAGTGGTCCCCTACTGGAGCTGCTGGACGAAGATGGATGGATGGAAGCAACCCTGTTCATTTGCTCATTGTATTCTTGCAAGACAGACTTCTCTGTCGAAGACGTTGTAGCTTAGTGGTTAAAGCGCCTCTCTTGTAAACAGGAGATCCTGGGTCCAAATCCCTGCATTGCCTGGTTCTTACTTAAGGAAGTGTATGTATATAATTTGTGATTCTTAACAGACAAACAAAGTTACTAGCTGCCTTATTTTCCAGAGCATGAAAGGGGCATGTGATGTGTTCTTATAACATTATATGTGGCTGAAAACAGTCTATACCAGTGGAGTGGAATGCTGGCTTTAATAGGTGCAGGTGGGCTGCACGTTGTTAGGTCGGCCATTTTGGGAATCATTGGTTTAGACTTCCACCGATGACACTCATCAAGTGTGCAGGTGATGACGGATGGCCTCGCGCCGTCTCACCCATCTCACCCCGGACACAACCTATTCCAGCTTCTCCCCTCTGGTAGGCGCTACAGAGCACTTTACGCCAAAACCAACAGAGTCAGGACCAATTTCTTACCACAAGCCTTCACTCTGATGAAATATTTACACCGCTCTTCAATGGCTTCTGAATGAGAGTAAGTTTGTTGTTTTGTTTGTGAGTAGTACTCAAGGAGGTGCTGTGGCTTAGCTGGTTAAAGTGCCTGTCTAGTAAACAGAAGATCCAGGGTCCGAATCCCTGCAGCACCTTGTTGTTGCAGTCATTATCTCTGTTTGCATCCCATCATCATGTCTACCCAATCCCCATGCTACTCATTAAGCCCTGGTAGCAAATGAAAAAGGCATGTTACATTTACACAGAAACACTACATCAACACAGGCTAAAGATGATACATGAAAACACATGAAATTCAGAGCAATGCAAGTTTAAGATATTTCTTTCATCAGGTTTTGTGGTTCTGTTTATAGAAACTACATCCTGTTATATCGCGTGATCGTACATGAATTTACGAGATCCGGTGGGTCCATGTGACTTCAGTGGTCCGTCATGGCCTGCAACAAATCCGGACCTGGTGGGTGTTGACAGACTGCGGATCACGGAGCAGACACGAAGCGGAGTGGATCCGCAGTTGGTCGAAGTCAGGGGTAAGGCCTCCTGCACACTGCCTGTGTGGTGTGAGCATGGCATTTCTGTTGTGTGGCATTTTCTTGGTCTTTGTACGGTGGCCGGGAAGTGCAAAACAACATTACAAAGTCTGAAACACTTTTACAAAGATCGAGACAAATTTACATTTAAAAAACAAATTAACAAAACGCAAAACACTTTTACAAAGAACAAAACAAATTTACATTTTGAAAAACAAATTAACAAGACTCAAAACACTTTTACAAAGAACAAAACAAATTTACATATTAAAAAACAAATTAACAAGACTCAAAACACTTTTACAAGTCCCGAAACAAATTTACAAACGACAGATTCTTCACGGAAAGGGAATGTACCACACACCGGAAGTGACGCGAAGTAATACGGAAGTGACACGGTGGTGTTGGTGAGCGCGGGCAATTCGCGTTGTAGTTGTGGAGTAAATGGCGTAAATGAAGTTTATGGTGACCGAACATGGACTGCGACCGAGGGATATTTTGCCCGTTTTGTGGCAAACACATGAACACATTAACGCGGTTTTGCTTCACGTGTGGCCGGTGTTTGGAGTTTCTGAAAGACGCGGACCAGACGGAAACACCGGACATACTGCATCATTGCGTTCAGTATTTCAACGAGGGCCATTCCTACGATGTAATTGTGGACATGATGTCAAGCCTACACGGTGTAAACATCAGCTTGAGGACTCTTAAAAGTAAACTGAACGAAGCCGGGTTGTACCGCCGAAAGGATTATTCCTCTCCAAACACCGTGAGTAACGCCATCAGATTGGAACTTCGTGGACCTGGACAACTATTTGGCTACCGCACGATGTGGCAGGTACTTAAACAAAAGTACAATCTTCGAGTGAAGAGAGATGATGTGATGAATTTGCTCCGGGAGCTTAATCCTCGAGGGTGTGAGAGCAGAACACGCAGAAGGTTTACAAGAAGAACCTACCACTCAATGGGACCTAACTATATGTGGCACGCAGATGGTTATGATAAACTTAAGCCATTCGGTTTGGCCATTTCGGGATGCATAGATGGATTTTCACGTAAAGTACTGTGGCTTGAATGTGGACCAACAAATAATAACCCAACGGTGATTGCTCACTATTTCATGTCATGTGTGCAAAACCTCGGTGTCATCCCCATGAGACTGAGGACTGATTGCGGCACTGAGAACGGCATAATGGCTGCAATTCAATGTACCCTACGCCACCATCACAGTGACTACTACTCTGGAGCGTCCAGCCACATGTACGGCTCATCTATAAATAACCAGCGTATTGAGTCCTGGTGGTCTATATTTAGAAAGGGGAGGTGAGTGAACGTTCATAAAGGCTCATTGCATCTTTTGGTCATTTGATTTTCTTCTCTGGAACGAGTAATAGAAAAAGAAAAAACGAGCACAATAAAAAATCTGAAAAAATATAAGGAAGGTAGTTTCTGAAAAGAAAATTGAATGACCAAAAGATGCACAACCCATAAATTTCATTACAACTAATCTTTGATTTTATTATTCAAACGTGTATACACTTAAAGGTTTAACTAAAATGTATATCCGTTTCTATAGGTCTCAGTTCTGGATGGAGTTATTTACGGACCTTAGAGATGCCGGATACTTTAACGGGAGTCATGAGCATCAGTGTCTCTTGAGATACTGCTTCGGTGAGGTTATTCAGAAGGACTTAGATGAGTGTGTGAGACTGTGGAACAGTCACAGGATTCGCCCTTCCAGAACAGCAGCATGTCCAGGAGGAGTGCCCAATGAACTCTACTACTTACCACACAGGTGATACATTGGTGATAAATAGGTAAAGGTATTAATCTAACGTTTTAGTTTAAATGAAAACAAATGCAATTATGTTTTCTATTTAACATAGGTTTGGTTCCAGAGACTGTGCATTTCCAATTCAACAGGCTGAATTGGATGCCCTTCCTGAGGCTAGCCTGTTCATTACTCCTTGTGGGGACCCAAACATGCAGGAGTACTTGGACTTTGCCATGGACCACAATCAGTTACTGAAGCCAGAAAACTGGGAGTCTGCATCAGAACTGTACATGATTCTAAAAGAAATGGCTCGGCTATGAAAGGATCAAAAAGGGAGTTTTTATTGTAGTGGTGGAACACTGTCTGAACACAATGTTTACGAATCTGTCACCCACAGCTTTGCTGTTTAAGTGTAAAGTAAATTAATCAAAAATAGTAATGTTTATTAAAATTTTGTAGTAAAGAACAACTTCTTTAAGTACTTCTTTATCTAAAACAGTGACATATTAAGGGATCCCAGTCACAGATCTAAAACATTTTTAAAATGTTAACTGAGAAAAAAAAACACATGCTCACATACTGTTATTGTTATTATAAAATCAACTTTGGCAACTTCACATTAAAGTGCACCTTTAACAACAACTTTAACTCTGAGTCATCCATCATATAGCTTAGAAACAGCCAAATCCTGGACTATTTTGAATTCCAAAGTCCATTTGTGATTTAAACAAAGTGAATGAGTCTAGGAGTGGTAATCTCAAGGAGTTTGAACATGTGTTTGCCATGGGGAACGCAGAGTCATCCAGGAACTCTATTTGTGGCGGTGGTTCCAAGCCAGATGGGGGAAGTGAAGACAGCCCAGTAGCAAACATCAAAACATCTTCCACAGACACAGCAGCTTGGCCTTCTACAAAGAAAAACAATTCAGATAAATCATTGACATGCGTTTTCTTAACTTGTTATAAAAAACAAATAAACTAACAAACCTTCACAATCAAGGAGATAATCTGCCCAATAGGCCATGGTTTGACTTTCTTTAAGTCGTCGATTACTCCCTGATGGACTGAGGTCGGGTTTGAAGAGTTTCTCACGTTCAAAAGCAGTGAGTCGCTTTTCAGTGTGGCACAGAACAGGGGCCAGCAAAGTAGGGCGTTGCTGTAGTGCAGTCAAAAACTCCAGGGTTGAAAGACCATCTCTGAATCTACATGGTGAACACAAACATTGATTCACTGTTGTATAGTGCCAATTTAAATTATCTAAAGAAAACAAATATTCTCTTCAATTACTATCCACCTTAAACATTTGGGGGGAAATTGTTGTGTTGACCATTGAATTAAAAAAAAAACTATTTTTGCATTGCACATTAAAAGTTAATTGTTACAATCTAAGGTTTAAACGACAAAGACTGGAATGGCTAGGTGGCTTGAGCACTTATACAGTGCCTTCAGAAAGTCTACACATCCCATGCAATTTTTCAAAACTTTGAGTTAGAGATTTCATATAAAATATTATTCGTCATCAGTCTACACACAATACATCATAAGCTAGGCAAAAACAGGTTTTGAGAAAATTGTAGCAAATTTAATAAAAAAAGAAGAAAAAAACTAAAATATCACATTTGCTGAAGTTAGTGAGCCTTTTCTCAGTATGCTGTTGAAGCACCTATGGAAGTAATTCCAGCCTGGATTCCTCGTGTATGAAGCTACAGCCTTTACACACCCATCAACATCCCCACACTCTTTATATCTGTATATATTTTCATGGACACTTACACTAAAACCTCTGCGTGTGACTGGATCTCTATGAGAACTGAGGGCAGGAATAGATTCAGATGTAAGTGACACTGGTACAGTATTGAGCAGGTGGTTGGATAAAAAGCAGCAGTCATCAAGGGTTTGATGGATCAAGTGAGCCTCAAACCATCACTCTGCTGCCAGATGTGTAGCAGATGTGGATGGATAACTTTAAGGGGTAACTGGACTTATTTTCCTCTTGAACTTTATGGAGTTAGTCAGGAAGAGAATCTAATTTCTGTTTTTGCTTTGTCATTATGATGTTTTGTGTGTAGATTGATGAGGAAAAAGACAGAAGGAAGTGACATCACATAGTTGAAATACACTAAGGTACAAATTCTGTCACAGTGACAAATTGATAACAGATATACATGTTTGCATAAACCAAACATGGAGACAATGAGGCATTTAACTAAAACATACATAACATTTATAAAAAGAATCTTACCTGTCAATTACAGATGAGTTGCGGTCAATAATATACCACTGAAGGTAGTCGGACACGATTTCTTTCTTTTCTTCGACAGTAGCCACGTGCCTCAGACAACCTGCTGTCTGTAACATTGTGCTGTGTCTCATCATGCATTCTTGCAGAGCATCCAATGAAGCAGCACTCTCAATCTGAAAGACATGAAAAGACAAACACCCCAGTCAATAACTGTATGCACTATATCTCCTAGCCTATTTTAATGACATACATAGCATGGTGTAATTTTACAGCATCAAAGACTAATAAATTAATGAAACAAATTCTGCACGTGATATAGGAATTAAACATTGTCTCAAAACACTTCAGGAACTATGTAAAACTCTGCCCTACCATACTGTAGCCCTTATGCTATTCTCACCTCTTGCAAAGCTTTCCCTATGTCTTCATCAGTTATTAAATTAATTGGTGCTTTGAATGAAGGCTGGCCTGAAAGATAATGTACAAGATCTTCTGACAGGAAATGGGGTCCTGGACCTCCATGCACAACTGACACAGCAATCATCTTTCCTGCCAGGTAGTACTCATCCTCCCTAACAGCTGTGAATGAAGTCATAATGCAAAATTATAACAAAATGCATTATATACTGTAATATACAAGCATATGTCATGTGATATATATGGTCAATGATCATTAACCAACCATTAGTAGCCTATAGTACACATCTAACCCATATGCATACCATTTGCATTGTAGACCAAGAACCGATGTCCTTCTGGTCCATCAAAAATGGGCCGGTCTTTTAGGTGTTTCATTAGTAGAGTTAAAAACTCTCGTCTTGGACCACCCGTGTCAATTCCCTCTTCCAAAACACCAGTATCATCAGTAAATTTGACCAGCATGTCACAGGTTTCAGAATATGTTGTACGCTTGAAACCTCTGACTGCCCCATCCCAAACATTAGCCCTTGAGATGTTGAACCGACTGACTCTTTTATGATCAATAGGAAGCGACAGGTTTGCCACGATGTCAGGTAATGAAATGTCCGTCTCCTCCCTGTAATGACAAAAAGTGACTTCATTTGTGAATGTTCCAGATATACCAGAACTATTGCACTGTAAAATACTGGAGTGCTATAGTCAAAAGCTGTCATATTACATTGCTGTGTGTTGGATATTCTTCACATTGACAGCAACAGGCTCTTCATCCTCTGGCTCAACATTGGGTGAAAACAGGTCTGTGTATTTACTGTTGGTAATGACCATTTCCATGTTAAAACATCTTACAAACAAAAATGCCTTCCCCGTGTAATCAGTAAATATAAATTATGTCAGTCATTATTTTATTTTTTTTACTTACCTGTAGCAAGAATTTTTTCTGGATTTGTTTCAGGTTGATCCAGATCCTCAGCATCAGATATTACTATCTGAAAAACAGATTAAAATGTCTGAAACAACAACAACATTGGAAGCAAGAAATGTCATGCAGCCACAGTCTCCCTTATTACCTGTCCTGGCTGAATTGATGAATGTCCTGGTGCTTGTCTGAAACATGATAAAAACACAAAATGATTAGCTCCATGATAAAGACTATAATGTAGTTTTGAGTAACACATAGTAGTAGGTGGGTCTTTTCTAGTGGCCAGGGTGCTCTGGGCTAGAGTGGGTGTTGTGGACATCTTAAAACCAGCAGGTGTCCTTCCAGCGTCCAATAGTCAAATCATGTAAACATTATGTATGCAGCCCAAATTCCTATTGGTTGATTATCACTAGATCAAAAACATTGTCTCTCATTACATCTATCTGACTCCCTGACAAAGTTCAGAAAAAAAGTTTGTTTAATTGGTTCAGGTTGACTGCGCCAATTCAATAAAGGTCTATGTGAGACCCACAATGATGTGGGACATATGGATGGACTGGATCATTCTCATATTTTTTAATAGTTTGGTTAATTTGGGCCATTTGTGTTTATAAACCTGAAAGAGAAACTGTATTTCTGTAGGTTTATTCTGTTAAGTAAAGCTCAGACAGGTAGCTGTGTGTCCTTTAGGTAGGGAGCAAGTTACAGAAACAGTCAATAGCATGTAGCAACGTTGAGCTCATGTGCAGGGTTTCTGTATTTCCAGGTCAGCAAAAGTAGAAAAAACATCTCAAAAAATAGCAATATAAATGTTTAAAGTGTATGTGAATGAGTAGTGAAATATCTGCTAAATAGCAGTCTACCTGGTTGAAAGCACTGTAACCCAATTAAATTAATTATTATTTCCAGTCAAGAACTAAAGAAATAATTTCAACCCATGCAAGCCAGAAAGTTTCTTTGTGTCCAAGCGTGCAACACCTACCTTTCATCTTCTAGTTTGTGTTTAGGAGTACTTCAATTTTTTGGTTCAAAAACCTGAGAGGAAATTGATAAAATTATCAATAGCTTCCATTGTTGTTCAGTCACCACATACAGCATAAAATCAATGCTGAATGGTTGTCTGTGTTACTGTATAATAGTACCGCAAAATAATCAAAACAAGCCACTTTTACCACTAAAATATTGACCAGGACATATTTTATGCTTAAAATCCAATGTACATCTAATAAAGTAATAAAATACAAATATTTACATAAATACATACATATTTTAAAAAAGAGAAGTAACTGACCAAAGTGTCAGCTTGATTGAATTCGGCTCTGCTCCTTGTTGTGATGACGATTTCAGAATCAGAGTCGGAGGTATCATCCACTGAAAATAATAAATCAAACAACCAGTATCTATTCTCCAGCAGAGGATCTAAATATGTAAAACATATTGAATCATGAGATCCACTAACCTCCTTTATAGTGTTTTTCTAGGCAAATGAAAAAAGTGATCCTGGAATATGCCTTTCCTATTTCCTTTATATTCTGCCAATCTGACCCCGGCACATGGACCACCTCTGAGCAGTCTGGATCCAGAAGGACATAAGGGGACATAAGGGGACATAAGGGGACATGAGGTCCTTCGTGCATGTCCTTGTTAAATGTTCTCATTTTCTGCCCAGCGTGTTTCAGTAGATCAGGTGCTGCTACGTCTGGGTCTGTAAACACCGGGAGCGTTTTCCCTCTTGGAGGTTTTAAATCAGTTCCATGTGGCACCATCAATCCTACGTTTATCTAGTCAAATAAATATATAAATCATTTATACGTAGGTAAAATAAATATACACATACACACAAATACATCTAGAGCTTTGCAAAATTGTATAGGACGGTCAAACTTACCTGGACGTCTTTTCTTTCTTTAGGCCTATTTCTTTGTTTAGGCCCGTAGTTGAGAGCCTGTGGTTCCTGTGACTTGGAGGTTCTGGTCTCCATGAAGTGTTGGTCTGATGGACGTGGACGTTCGGCTGAAATGGACAGAGTTCCGTTTCAAAATAGAAAGTCAGCAGCCGCTCAAGAAAATCATAGCATTACTGACTTTTATTCACATGGCCCCAGATAGATAGCATTTTTGTTTTGCTACACTTACTTTGATTAACACTGTCCGGCTGGCGAGACGACGCCTGTGTTACAAGTGTTTCCGTCTGGTCCGCGTCTTTCAGAAACTCCAAACACTGGCCACACGTAAAGCAAAACCGCGTTAATGTGTTCATGTGTTTGCCACAAAACGGGCAAAATATCCCTCGGTCGCAGTCCATGTTCAGTCACCATAAACTTAATTTACGCCATTTACTCCACAACTACAACGCGAATTGCCCGCGCTCACCAACACCACCGTGTCACTTCCGTATTACTTCGTGTCACTTCCGGTACATTCCCTTTCCGTGAAGAATCTGTCGTTTGTAAATCTGTTTCTGGACTTGTAAAAGTGTTTTGCGACTTGTTAATTTGTTTTTTAAAATGTAAATTTGTTTTGTTCTTTGTAAAAGTGTTTTGAGTCTTGTTAATTTGTTTTTTAAAATGTAAATTTGTTTTGTTCTTTGTAAAAGTGTTTTGAGTCTTGTTAATTTGTTTTTTAAAATGTAAATTTGTTTTGTTCTTTGTAAAAGTGTTTTGCGTTTTGTTAATTTGTTTTTTTAAATGTAAATTTGTCTCGATCTTTGTAAAAGTGTTTCAGACTTTGTAATGTTGTTTTGCCCTTCCCGGCCACCGTAGTTACCCGCGGAAACACTGGTACAAATACAGGTTTGCATCTCATACTTAACCATATACAGATGAGTTAATAACAATTAAAACTGTAGACAAATGTCAGAAGTGTGGACCGGCAGCGCTGTGTGGCCGGGCTGAGCGGACAGTAGAGGAGAGAGAGTAAAGGAGAGATTCAACACAGGCACGGCTTTACAGACAAAATGGGTCATGTAACGGAAAATTAAACCATATCGATATAAAACAGCATTGCAGCGGATGCAACATTAGCACCGGTGCGTCCTAGAGGAGCTAACAGCTAACAGACGCTAGTAGCACCGGTGCGTCCTAGAGGAGCTAACAGACGCTACTAGCACCGACTAGCACTGGTCACCGCTGTTGTCTGAAAAACAACAGACGGGACAAAGTGTTGCGTTTACTGGTAAACTGGTAAACCTTGAGACTGACGTATAACCGACTGCTATCTGTTGAGTTTTCCTCCCGTTACTCTGTCCTCTGTGACCGTCTACATCTAGAAACCAAGTCTATGCTAGAAACTAAGCTGCGCGGTAAAGGAACTACTCTGACTGGCTCATGATCAGACGGCTTTACGGAGCGGTAGATTGGCTTTGCAAAAAACCTGGAGCGTTCTATGAAATGACGCTTTAAAAAAATAATCGCTCGATCACGCAAAATTGATCGTGGGAAGTCTAAATTGTGATCGCGATTAAAATTCAATTAATTGTGCAGCCATAGTTGTAACAGAACACTTGCTGAAGATGCCGGGGATTGAACCCAGGGCCTCATACATGCAAAACATGCGCTGATGAACATCATTTTTTTAGGACAAACTGGGTTATTGGAATATTTGGGTTGCAGTGAGGTCACTTGCATGTTAAAAATGGTTGTAGGGCCTTAAAGACAAATAAATAAATAAAACGGAACATGAATCTTCCAGATATGTATTGATATGACAGACATATAAGTAAAACCTAAGCCATTTTCCATTCTAAAACACTTCTCATATGTCTTGGGAGTCACACTGTGAAGAAATAATCATTATAACTTATACAGTTGACAAAATACATGCATTTTTACCAAAAAAGTCAAGACAATTTGCTCTCATGACATTTACTTATGCCAATAATAACATAATGTCATATGTATTGATATTACACCCACAGCAATGTTATACAAGCAAATATGTGTCTTAATATTGCATTATTTTGCCTTCAATAGAGTTTATAGGCATTTTTGTCCCCTCTGGCCTTCCATACAAGAGTTTGCCTTTATCTCCCATATATGGGCATGTACTTCCTGAAACAATAGACGGGACAGACAGGGCAGACGCTGAGGAACGATCTAGCGGCGGAAAATGAGCCAAAACGCGATGAATTATGGATATAAAGTGGACCAATCTTGGATATAACAGTATGGATTTAAAGCCCAAAGAGGCTAGAAAGACCCGGAAAAGACCGCCGTAAAGCCGAAAGCGTCAGGATTCAAACGAAACCGAAAGTGAGTAAATCGCTTGTATGGTTCAAAAGTTATTAAACTATGAATCAGAGGTACTTTTACACTCGTGGGCGAGTGTCTCGGGCTCAGAGGGTTAAGGAAACAATTACAGAAATATTCAATAAGAGCAATAACAAAATGTTTTTTTATCTGCTGAGATTTCAATATTGACTTGCTCAACCCACAAGACCACAACAAAACAACAGAGTTCATTAATCTGGTGTACAGTCCCGGTTTGTATCCCTCAATCAGTCGACCAACCAGGATTACAACCAATACTGCTACACTAATTGATAATATATTTACCAACGTCACTGTCTATAAAGTTGAAAGTGGACTAATAACAAATGATGTCAGTGATCATCTGCCAGTTTTTGAAAACATACATAGCTACACCAAGACCAGGAAGGACGACAACATGACAGATGAACTGATTTAGATTTTGCATTTTCAGAAGAGCACCTTGTTTTCTTTTAGCTGAGAAAAAGGCTTGCACTCATAAAAGGTAAACAAATTGCACTTTATTGTCCTTATTAAACATTTAGGCAATTTTAGCAGTACAATACAAACATTAACCTACACACAGACTCTCTCTCAAGGAGAGGTTAAAGGTCCATGGCATGAAAATGTCACTTCACGAGGTCTTTTACATGAGTTCCCCAGCCTGCCTATGGTCCCCCAGTGGTTAGAAATGGTGTTACATGTAAAACAAGCCCTGGGTATCCTGCTCTGCCTTTGAGAAAATGTAAGCTCAAATGGACCAATCTGGAATCCTCCCCTTATGATGTCATGAGGAGCAAGGTTACCTCTCCTTCTCTGTTTTGCCTGCCCAGAGAGTTTGTTGCGTGCATGAGAAAGAGAGAGATATCATGTCTTGCAAACAGGCAAAGCATGGCAGTTGGTCTGAACAGACCTCAACAGATTTAAAACCACATTCAGTCACAGAAATATGAAATGTCAAAGATTATTAAATGAAATTCCACAAAGTAGGAAAAACATGACGGTTAAACTACAAAACAACAATACTTGAACACGTACAATTAAAAATGGCCAACTTCTAGTGTGTTGGTAATGATGAGAGGACTGTTTGGACAATTTACATTATAAGGGTGACAAAAATGTATTCCTGAAATGAAAATTACACTGACATCCTGTCAGCCCAAAAAAATGTGTATGTTTCTAGAGATGAGAAGAAGGTTTTTACAAAATAAAACCAAAATAAAAAAAGTTTCAAACATCTTTAACGTCTTAATGTTTCTCCTTTAGGCCTTCTCCTTCCCACGGTGGGTACATTGTGGTTAGGGTTGGGTACCGAAACCCGGTGCTAGTACGGCACCGGTGCCTTAACACCCGGTATCTATCGGACCGAATAGTAACGGGGATTTTGGGGCTTCATTTCGGTGCTACTGAAATAACAGGGCTGCCTTTTCCATCTAGTGGTTGTTTTTGTTATTTAGCAGCAATTTACTGGATTACTGGATTACATTTTTTTTACATTTAATTTGGACCATTTTAAAAATAAATACATTTAGAAATAACAAGCCGTTCTTAAATGTTGCTGACTGTCTTTTTGTACTTCCTTTTTTTTTTTTTTAAACATACATTAAAACATTATTTTTAAAAGGATGGGTTCAGGCACCAATTCTGGTGCCTAAATGGTAAAGGGTTCTGGGGAAAAGCAGGAAAACAATCCAGCTGATCCACAAAAACATACATGTTGCTCAGAGATAAAGTTACTGCTGGTCAGCCTTCAATGTGGAGAGAAGATCAGAATATAACAACACAGCTATCAGGGCATGAGGAGGAGGAAACAGCTTGGCTCTGAAACATGTTCACAACGAGGCAGAGTGAACGCACTGGTGTCTATTAAGGGTACTACTACGAGAAAAGGTTTCCCCACATTCTTCACAACTGTACGGCTTCTCTCCAGTGTGAATGCGCTGGTGAGTTTTAAGGGTACTACTACGAGAAAAGGTTTCCCACATTCTTCACAACTGTACGGCTTCTCTCCAGTGTGAATGCGTGGTGAGTTTTAAGGGTACTACTACGAGGAAAAGGTTTCCCCACATTCTTCACAGCTGAACGGCTTCTCTCCAGTGTGAATACGCTGGTGAGATTTAAGGTGTCCCCTCTGAGAAAAGGTTTCCCCACATTGTTCACAGCTGTACGGCTTCTCTCCAGTGTGAATGCGTCGATGTGTTTTTAGGGTACTCTGTACTGTGAAAGCTGCCCCACATTGATCACAGCTGTAAGGCTTCTCTCCAGTGTGAGCTCTCTGATGAATCTTTAAATATCTTGATGTTGTGAAGGATTGTCACAGTGCTGACAGCGGTGACGTTTGACTCCTCTTCCTCTCCGTTTCTATCAACAGAGAAAAACCAAGGGAGTGAGTTAGTGAGGTGCCATGCTGTAGAGCTCTATCTTAAACTAGAAACAACATTTAGAGCATGTCTATGGAACATTGTTTGACTGACGCAATACTTTTCTTAACCCTTGTGTTGTCTTCCCGTCAAAATGAAAATCAACACTTTTGTTGAGGCTTTGTATGAATGTTTTACATTTTTCTTCAGTTTTTGTCACTTTTTGACGTTTAACAATATATACACCAACTTATTAACTTTTACTTTTTACAGTTATTTTGGAATTATGGTCAACAAACCTCATTTATAGGAAATTATAATTAATGTTTGAGTGAGAAAAGCAGAAATTAGGAATTATTTAGAATAAAATTAAAGGAATGGATGTTGATGATAATCAAAGACTGGAATATGTCAACTTTTACTCAATACTATTTAAAAAACACTTCATCGTTTTCTCCAAATGCTATAAAATGAATAAGAAAGTAGAGATTTGTACTTGGCAAAGAGCGTTGTGTGGAATCAATCATGTTATTTTGGGTAATTAAAAAGAACATTGATATAGGACAACAGGTGATTTTGACCCGAGGACGACATGAGGCTAATTATCTGCCAACATCACTATTATGGAGTTGCATTATGGGAATCTATGCATCCATTGTTGGTTAGTTTGTGATAAATAAACTACTTTTGATCAATTTATGTGTGGCCTCCATTTTGTTGCCAGCCTTAGCCAGCCGGTAACAATGGGGGATCATCCGGGATTTTTCTGCCGGGAAAGTTGTAAATGTAACATTTTCCCACAGATTTTTAGCTTTCACTAGTATTTGTAGGGGTTACTGTGTTGTCTTCATGTTGCTGGAACAGCTATACTCCAGTAAAGTAAATCGGAACCATTGTTCCTGATGGGCATTAGCAATGAGGGGCACCAGTTGACCTTTGACCTTTTGTTTTAGGTTGTTGTTTTTGCTAAATAAAACTTGTATAGCCACCAGTATATGTAAGTAAGTAATATGATAGTGTAAGTGGTATTGTCCACACAAGCTACATTCCCTCAAGCAGTTCTGAAGCACAGCAGAGCTTTTTGCGTGCTCTGGAATACAACTAGCTTTGATGTACAGTTGTGTTCACAATAATAGCATCACTAAACTCATAAATCATATTTTGTGGTAAAAGTGATATTTCTACATGGCAAATAATTTACTAGTAAGTGTGTAGAGTCCTAGAAAACCAACAGTCATGACATGCATGCTGCTCATTCTGTGGAATTGAATCTGTAATTGAAAGGAGCATGTTCATAATAATAGCAGGGTTGTTTTCAATTAGTGAGCGGATTGATTCTGTGAAGCAAAATGTGTGGACAGTCAAATGTTGTCTCAGAGTTTTCTTTTGTGTAAAACCTTTACTACAAACTGAGAAACTAAATGGTTTTTCTCCGTGTGGACAGTCAAATGTCGTCTCAGATTTTGCTTCAGTGCAATTTTTGATCACAAACTGAACAACTAAATGGTTTTTCACCTCTGTGGATTCTCATTGTACAACCAAATTGCCAGGTTGACAGAACTTGCTTTGCTGAGCAGGTGGAACATTTTTCTTCTGAATGAAGTTTCATGTGAGTCGTTAAGGTTTTCTTCCAAAGGTATCTTTTACCACAAACTGAGCAACTAAATGGTTTCTCTCCTGTTTGGTCTCCGGTGTTTCTGAAGATGTTTTTTGCGGCCAAAGCTTCCTGTATATTCAGAGGAGCTAACTGATGTGTTTCCAGTGTTACATCCAACATCACTTACAGGTTCTTCATTGTTTGGCAGAGGGTTTAAACCTGTCTGAGGTCCCTAGTCTCCTCCCAGTCCTGCATCATCAGTCTCAAATTCAGATTCAGAGGAGTCTGAAGTCTTGTCATGAGTAGCTGGTTGTAAAGGACTATCTGGATCTGAGTTCCTGGCTGGTTCTGGTCCCCCACAGTCCTCTCCATCAAATCATGTTCTCTCTGCCTCTCTGTTCTCCTCAGTTGGCTTTCATGAAGCTGAGAGGACTGAGCTTTCTCTTCATCATCTTCTTCACTCTCACAGGGACAGTAGTGAACGGGAACTTGATATCAGCCTCCTCCAGCCCTTGAAGCTGCTCTCCCTCTTGACTAGTCCAGAGTTGCTTCTGTTCCTCTTTAATGTGTGGGGGGTCTGGGTGCTCCTGGTCCAGACTGGAGCTCCACCCCTGCTGCTCAGGGGGAACCTCTGCTTTACCACCGACAGCTTCTGGACGTCTGAGGAGATTAAGGAATACAAGCACATGTAGAAACTGTTAGAAAACTGTAATTTCATGTTGACAGGATCTCTTTACAGGGCTCCAAACTACGACAAATTGTTGCT
>NW_022605221.1:0-22656 GCF_008692095.1 Etheostoma spectabile | reverse complement strand
TATTTACACAACCCCAGAATACCCTCAACAACAAACACCCTAATGCCTCTAATTTAGCTCAAGAAACATGCTAATAAATAAAAAGAAGACCGTGGAAATAAGTTTAACTGCTTACTGTGTAACTAATTAAACAGGATGCACCATCTTCGTCCCCATCCCTTCTGGCAGCCATATTTGATATGAATGGCCAAGCAACCAAAGGAGCGTTTGTGAAGTAGGTAAGGGAATGTTCTGTTGAAAGTCGGTGTGCAAATGTGTTCTGATGACTGTGTAACCTTGCAAGCGACTTATCTTATCACCCCCCTAAGTTACACCACCACAACAAACAAAACAAAAACAATATCCCCAATATTGAACCTACGCCTCCAGTGGAGACTGTGCCCTGAACGCAGCCACCTTGGACTGCTCAGCCATCCTGACTGAAGAATCCAACGTTTAGTAGGATCTCTCACAGAAAAATAATATGGTAAGTCAACTATTTTTGATAAAGTAGGTTCTCAGTCATCCAGGTCATAGTTATCAAAGGAAGGTTTCCCTATTGTCAGCCCAAATATATGGGTGTTTATGGAGACATGGAAGAAAGTCACCAGTGTGGAAATGTGCTCGACAATGGCAATACTGGATCGCGGGATGTGAACGGCATCTCACCGACTCTGTACCCCAATGTGCAATGAAGGCTAAATCATGTGGTGGGAATAGAGATCCACCCTTGTGTCTGTCCAAATGTCCTCCTGTGTTCAGACATGTGCCTACTAGATGTGAAATAGACTGACATTTGGGTAAACATTGTGAAATATATTCTATATGTTCAACTAAGTCTAAATTTGGAGCTCCTTTAAGTTAACATGCCACCACCAACATACTGTTTTCAGTCAAACATCCAAGAACCCGTTTACCTGAAGTGATTTTCTTTATTTCACCAGTACTCTGGCTTAAAACCAGGTTCCACCAAGACTTGAACTCGGATCACTGGATTCAAAGTCCAGAGTGCTTACCATACACATGGAACCCTGTTCTGAAAGGCAACATTGGTTTGCCAGGCAGCTTCTTCCATAATATTAACACTTATGCTATGAAGGCACACAACAATTACTGGCAACTTAAGTCATTTAGTAAGCTAAGCGTTCACACAGGATGTGAAACAAGGCAAGTCAGAATAGGTTTTAAAGCTCTTGCCACAAACAATGAATTCAGCAGTAAATGTAAATGTGCTGTATTTATATCAGAGGTGGGTAGAGTAACAAAAATTGTACTCAAGTAAAAGTACTGTTACTTCAGAATAATACGACTCAAGTAAAAGTAAAAGTAGTCATCCAAAAAATTACTTTGAGTAAAAGTAAAAAAGTACTTGATGAAAAAAATACTCAAGTAGTGAGTAACTGTTGAGTAACGTCTGATTTATTTCTTAATGCTTTAACACAAGCATCAATCAGACCGACAAAGATAAAAAATAATATCTTTAGGCAAATTATAGTAATCCAATCAATATAAATAAATTTAAATTAATTTATTAATTACAAAATAGCTTACTTGAGAGACTTGTCACATCAAATTTGGATGAATACTGCATGTGTAAAACATACTGTATGTAACCTAAAAGACAAAAACTCCACCTCTCCCAGCAGAAAACTAAAACCACCGCTACGTCTCCTCAGGTTAGATGTGAGTTGTTGAACGCTGACATGTCCGTTTGTTTTGGTAGACCCTGAACACACCTGTTTCTTTGCTTTGCTACGATGTAAAGCTAACCTGTCCCGCTGCTGAAACAAGTACGGTCACGTGACTGCACAACGACGTGTGATTGGTTAAGCACAGTCACGTTCAGCGGAAGACTCTCTCTCTCTGTCAAAATACAAAATTAAAATGAGACGTGAGGGCCGCGGGGGTAAAAACAATGAAGCGTAGTAACGAGTAACGAGCTCATTGGAGCCTAATGTAGCGGAGTAAGAGTACAGTTATTTTTCACTAATCTACTCAAGTAAAAGTAAAAGTATAGTGATTTAAAACTACTCCTAGAAGTACAATTTTTTCAAAACTACTCAAGTAAATGTAACGGAGTAAATGTAACTCGTTACTACCCACCTCTGATTTATATAGCGCTTTCCAGTCTTAACAAATGCTCAAAGCGCTTTTACATCTACAGGAAACATTCACTATTCACACACAAGGTGGCTGTACTTGCAATTCAGTATCTTGCCCAAATTAATGTCCACTACAATGTAGAGAATAGCTGAGTTCAAGCTTCCCAATACCATGTCTCTGAAATTAGTTCTAGAAGGAAACAATTCATGTAAGAAGTGGGATTTGAATCCAAGCCCCCAGTGGAGACTGCGACCTGAAAGCAGAGCCTTGGAACGCTCAGCCATCCTATCTTTATCTTGTTTATCCTTATCTTCTTTATTAGTTTTTTTAATAAATTAAGTCATAAAAAATATGACTAACATGTGATTATTTTTAATGTTATATTAATAAATAATGTACAATTATATGGCTAAGTAAGCAATAAAATGTTTAATAAAAAGTCAACAATGTTTATGAATGCACTTCCCATTCTTGTTAATGTGATAACACAGGACCCCCTGGAGGGAATTTCGGAATCATCAGAGGCTGTAGCTCAGTGATAGAACGCACGTTACAGTCTCAACGCCCAGATGTATTACAAGATTTGAAGTGAACATTGTATTGCCAAGCAATGGTGGTATAGTGGTGAGCATAGCTGCGTTCCAAGCAGTCGACCGGGTTTGACTCCCAGCCATCGCAGTAGCTTTCTTGTGTGTGATGTACTTGCTTTGTTAACAGAAGTCAGCAGAAAGGTTACTTGCCCAACCTGGTTGGATAAAACATTAGATCTCTTTGGGCTGCACGATTATGGCCAAAGTGATAATTACAATTATTTTGATCAATATGGAGATCACGATTAATTATCACAATATTTGTTGATTTTTCTTCTCAAAGTGCTGGAAAGGAAGGTTCACCAATTGGTTAACCTCAGGTTAACAAGGAACAATCTTAGCAAGTAGGTTTAGGTCTGTGTGAATATGAGTTGAGCATTTACCTGGGCTGAATTTGTGAACATCTTATTTTGCATATTCACTGTAAAGAGCCATTACTCCTCCAACTGCCAACTATTGTTCCAGAGACAATAGGATATACAGTTTTAGATTGCAAGGTAACTGTCCAACACCAAAGACTTCACTGAAATACCTCAAGTGATCAAAACAGTTTGTCAACTATACCACCATCATTGGGCACTGCACTGTTTACTGCAAATCTTGCATTACATCTGGTCATTAAGACTGACTTTTGCATTAATTACATGAACACAAGGAGATTTCTTTTCTCTTTCAGAATAAGGGCTTTTGCAGCACACTTGTTGGAGATTGAACACAGGCCCTCATACATGCAAAGCACGCACTCTACCACTGAGCTACATCCCCTTAATATGTTCAGACTTTTTACTTTATTTCTGAGATCATTGAATAACAGAAGAAACCTAGGTGAAATATGTAATATTTATGTTGCATATGGTTTCAAAACATGGCGGTGATGGAGCAGATTTACAGCTATAGATTTTGCAAATCATTATCAATATTTGCTTGCAGGTAGTGTGGCGGAGCGGTCTAAGGCGCTGAATTAAGGCTCCAGTCTCTCTGGAGGTGTGGGTTCAAATCCCACCACTGCCATTTGCATCTATTACATAGCTGGAAGCCAACCAAGGTGATGTCTTGCAGCTGTGTCATTTGGGCTGAACTTGGTGAAGTAACCACAATCATCCATCCATCATCTTGCTGAGATTGTTCCTTGTTAACCTGAGGTTCAACGATTGGTGAAACCTTCTTTCCAGCACTTTGGAGTAGAAAATCAACAAATCATTGTGATAATTAATTGTGATCTCCATATTGATCAAAGTAATTGTCATATATCATTTTGGCCATAATCATGCAGCCCAAAGAGATCTAATGTTTTATAAAACCAGGTTGGGCAAGTAACCTTTCTTCTGACTTCTTGTTAAAAAAAGCAAGTAAACACAACTCAAAGAAAGCTACTGCGATGGCTGGGAATCGAACACAGGTCAACTGCTTGGAAGGCAGCTATGCTCACCACTATACCACCATCGCTATGCTGTACAATTTTCACTTCAAATCTTGTAATACATCTGGGCATTGAGACTGTGAAGTGCGCTCTATCACTGAGCTACAGCCCTGATGATTCCAAAATTTCCTCAGGGGGTCCTGTGTTATCACATTAACAAGAATGGGAAGTGCGTTCATAAACATTGTTGACCTTCAATAGCTTAGTTGGTAGAGCGGAGGACTGTAGAGGCACAAATCCAAAATCCTTAGGTTACAGAGTTTCCCTTCACGGATCAATCAAGTATTTCTGATTCTGATGTAGAGATGGACAGACGACCAAAAGCATAATACTGCTTGCCGAGACATAACAAATAACACAAGAAGGGCTCATTTAAAGGTTTTATTGCTTACTTAGCCATATAATTGTAACATTATTTATTAATATAACATTAAAAATAATCACGTTAGTCATATTTTTATGAATTAATTTATTAAAAAAACTATTAAAGAAAATAAGGATAAACAAGATAAAGATAGGACGGCTGAGCGTTCCAAGGGTCTGCTTAAGGTCGCAGTCTCCACTGGGGGCTTGGATTCAAATCCCGCTTCTTACATGTATTGTTTTCCTCTAGAACTAATTTCAGAGACATGGTATTGGGAAGCTTGAATTCAGCTATTCTCTACATTGTAGTGGATATTAATTTGCGCAAGATACTGAATTGCAAGTACAGCCGCACCTTTTGTGAGCATCTGCATTATCAACCCATGTAAAGTTACCATGAGTACACAGTAGACCTATCTACTGCTGTATTCATTGTTTGTGGCAAGAGCTTTAAAACCTATTCTTGACTTGCCTGTTCCACATCCTGTGTCAACGCTTAGCTTACTAAATAACTTAAGTTAGCCAGTAATTGTTGTGTGCCTTCAATAGCATAAGTGTTAATATTATGGAAGAAGCTGCCTGGCAAACCAATGTTGCCTTTCACAACAGTGGTCCATGGTGTAATGGTAAGCACTCTGGACTTTGAATCCAGTGATCCGAGTTCAAGTCTCGGTGGAACTGGTTTTAAGCCAGAGTACTGGTGAAATAAAAAAATCAACCTCTACACTGTCCACATCTAGGCTAACGGGTAAAATATTCTGGCTGTTTGACTGAAAACAGTATGTGGTAGTGGCAAGTTGAGCTGTGACCTGTACTTCACGTTAACTTAAAAGAGCTCCAAATTTAGACTTAGTTAAACATCTTAAAGATATTTCCACAATGTTGACCCAAATGTCAGTCTATTTCCATCTAGTAGGCACGTGTCTGGACACAGGTGGACATTTGGACAGAAACATTGGTGGATCTTGATTCCACCACAGGATTTAGCCTGCATTGAACATTGGGGTACAGAGTTGGTGAGATGCCTTCACATCCCGCGCAATGTATTGCCATTGTCAAACACATTTCCACATTGGTGACTTTCTTCCGTGTCCCATAAACACCCATATATTTGGGCTGACAAGGGAAACCTTTCTTTGATAACTATGACTGGATGACTGAGAACCTACTATATCATGACATAGTTGACTTACCATATTATTATTTCTGTGAGAGATCCTACTACACGTTGGATTATTCAGTCAGGATGGCTGAGTGGTCCAAGGTGCTGCGTTCAAGTCGCAGTCTCCACTGGAGGTGTAGGTTCGATATTGGGGACATTGTTTTTGTTTTGTTTGTTGTGGTGGTGTAACTTGGGGGGGGGGGGGTGATAAGATAAGTTGCTTGCAAGGGTTACACAGTCATCAGCACACATTTGCACACCGACTCTCAACAGTATATTCCCTTACCTACTTCACATTCGCTCTTTTGGTTGCTTGGCCATTCTTATCAAATATGGCTGCCAGAAAGGGATGGGGACGAAGATGGTGCATCCTGTTTAATTAGTTACACAGTTAAGCAGTTACACTTATATTCCATGGTCTTCTTTTTATTTTATTAGCATTGTTATTTTACCAGGGGAAAGGGTCTCTGATCTCTCAAGGTCCTTGCATAGGACTTCTGTTGTTCTCGGTAGGCCTGCCTATGAACAGTGAGTCCTGAGGCGTCGCTCAAGCACAAGTCCAGCTGTTTTCATTTGCCGGAGTTCGTAGTGGTCCCCTACTGGAGCTGCTGGACGAAGATGGATGGATGGAAGCAACCCTGTTCATTTGCTCATTGTATTCTTGCAAGACAGACTTCTCTGTCGAAGACGTTGTAGCTTAGTGGTTAAAGCGCCTCTCTTGTAAACAGGAGATCCTGGGTCCAAATCCCTGCATTGCTGGTTCTACTTAAGGAAGTGTATGTATATAATTTGTGATTCTTAACAGACAAACAAAGTTACTAGCTGCCTTATTTTCCAGAGCATGAAAGGGGCATGTGATGTGTTCTTATAACATTATTGTGGCTGAAAACAGTCTATACCAGTGGAGTGGAATGCTGGCTTTAATAGGTGCAGGTGGGCTGCACGTGTTAGGTCGGCCATTTTGGGAATCATTGGTTTAGACTTCCACCGATGACACTCATCAAGTGTGCAGGTGATGACGGATGGCCTCGCGCCGTCTCACCCATCTCACCCCGGACACAACCTATTCCAGCTTCTCCCCTCTGGTAGGCGCTACAGAGCACTTTACGCCAAAACCAACAGAGTCAGGACCAATTCTACCACAAGCCTTCACTCTGATGAAATATTTACACCGCTCTTCAATGGCTTCTGAATGAGAGTAAGTTTGTTGTTTTGTTTGTGAGTAGTACTCAAGGAGGTGCTGTGGCTTAGCTGGTTAAAGTGCCTGTCTAGTAAACAGAAGATCCAGGGTCCGAATCCCTGCAGCACCTTGTTGTTGCAGTCATTATCTCTGTTTGCATCCCATCATCATGTCTACCCAATCCCCATGCTACTCATTAAGCCCTGGTAGCAAATGAAAAAGGCATGTTACATTTACACAGAAACACTACATCAACACAGGCTAAAGATGATACATGAAAACACATGAAATTCAGAGCAATGCAAGTTTAAGATATTCTTTCATCAGGTTTGTGGTTCTGTTATAGAAACTACATCCTGTTATATCGCGTGATCGTACATGAATTTACGAGATCCGGTGGGTCCATGTGACTTCAGTGGTCCGTCATGGCCTGCAACAAATCCGGACCTGGTGGGTGTTGACAGACTGCGGATCACGGAGCAGACACGAAGCGGAGTGGATCCGCAGTTGGTCGAAGTCAGGGGTAAGGCCTCCTGCACACTGCCTGTGTGGTGTGAGCATGGCATTTCTGTTGTGTGGCATTTTCTTGGTCTTTGTACGGTGGCCGGGAAGTGCAAAACAACATTACAAAGTCTGAAACACTTTTACAAAGATCGAGACAAATTTACATTTAAAAAACAAATTAACAAAACGCAAAACACTTTTACAAAGAACAAAACAAATTTACATTTTGAAAAACAAATTAACAAGACTCAAAACACTTTTACAAAGAACAAAACAAATTTACATATTAAAAAACAAATTAACAAGACTCAAAACACTTTTACAAGTCCCGAAACAAATTTACAAACGACAGATTCTTCACGGAAAGGGAATGTACCACACACCGGAAGTGACGCGAAGTAATACGGAAGTGACACGGTGGTGTTGGTGAGCGCGGGCAATTCGCGTTGTAGTTGTGGAGTAAATGGCGTAAATGAAGTTTATGGTGACCGAACATGGACTGCGACCGAGGGATATTTTGCCGTTTTGTGGCAAAAACATGAACACATTAACGCGGTTTTGCTTCACGTGTGGCCGGTGTTTGGAGTTTCTGAAAGACGCGGACCAGACGGAAACACCGGACATACTGCATCATTGCGTTCAGTATTTCAACGAGGGCCATTCCTACGATGTAATTGTGGACATGATGTCAAGCCTACACGGTGTAAACATCAGCTTGAGGACTCTTAAAAGTAAACTGAACGAAGCCGGGTTTGTACCGCCGAAAGGATTATTCCTCTCCAAACACCGTGAGTAACGCCATCAGATTGGAACTTCGTGGACCTGGACAACTATTTGGCTACCGCACGATGTGGCAGGTACTTAAACAAAAGTACAATCTTCGAGTGAAGAGAGATGATGTGATGAATTTGCTCCGGGAGCTTAATCCTCGAGGGTGTGAGAGCAGAACACGCAGAAGGTTTACAAGAAGAACCTACCACTCAATGGGACCTAACTATATGTGGCACGCAGATGGTTATGATAAACTTAAGCCATTCGGTTTGGCCATTTCGGGATGCATAGATGGATTTTCACGTAAAGTACTGTGGCTTGAATGTGGACCAACAAATAATAACCCAACGGTGATTGCTCACTATTTCATGTCATGTGTGCAAAACCTCGGTGTCATCCCCATGAGACTGAGGACTGATTGCGGCACTGAGAACGGCATAATGGCTGCAATTCAATGTACCCTACGCCACCATCACAGTGACTACTACTCTGGAGCGTCCAGCCACATGTACGGCTCATCTATAAATAACCAGCGTATTGAGTCCTGGTGGTCTATATTTAGAAAGGGGAGGTGAGTGAACGTTCATAAAGGCTCTTGCATCTTTTGGTCATTTGATTTTCTTCTCTGGAACGAGTAATAGAAAAAGAAAAAACGAGCACAATAAAAAATCTGAAAAATATAAGGAAGGTAGTTTCTGAAAAGAAAATTGAATGACCAAAAGATGCACAACCCATAAATTTCATTACAACTAATCTTTGATTTTATTATTCAAACGTGTATACACTTAAAGGTTTAACTAAAATGTATATCCGTTTCTATAGGTCTCAGTTCTGGATGGAGTTATTTACGGACCTTAGAGATGCCGGATACTTTAACGGGAGTCATGAGCATCAGTGTCTCTTGAGATACTGCTTCGGTGAGGTTATTCAGAAGGACTTAGATGAGTGTGTGAGACTGTGGAACAGTCACAGGATTCGCCCTTCCAGAACAGCAGCATGTCCAGGAGGAGTGCCCAATGAACTCTACTACTTACCACACAGGTGATACATTGGTGATAAATAGGTAAAGGTATTAATCTAACGTTTTAGTTTAAATGAAAACAAATGCAATTATGTTTTCTATTTAACATAGGTTTGGTTCCAGAGACTGTGCATTTCCAATTCAACAGGCTGAATTGGATGCCCTTCCTGAGGCTAGCCTGTTCATTACTCCTTTGGGGACCCAAACATGCAGGAGTACTTGGACTTTGCCATGGACCACAATCAGTTACTGAAGCCAGAAAACTGGGAGTCTGCATCAGAACTGTACATGATTCTAAAAGAAATGGCTCGGCTATGAAAGGATCAAAAAGGGAGTTTTTATTGTAGTGGTGGAACACTGTCTGAACACAATGTTTACGAATCTGTCACCCACAGCTTTGCTGTTTAAGTGTAAAGTAAATTAATCAAAAATAGTAATGTTTATTAAAATTTTGTAGTAAAGAACAACTTCTTTAAGTACTTCTTTATCTAAAACAGTGACATATTAAGGGATCCCAGTCACAGATCTAAAACATTTTTAAAATGTTAACTGAGAAAAAAAACACATGCTCACATACTGTTATTGTTATTATAAAATCAACTTTGGCAACTTCACATTAAAGTGCACCTTTAACAACAACTTTAACTCTGAGTCATCCATCATATAGCTTAGAAACAGCCAAATCCTGGACTATTTTGAATTCCAAAGTCCATTTGTGATTTAAACAAAGTGAATGAGTCTAGGAGTGGTAATCTCAAGGAGTTTGAACATGTGTTTGCCATGGGGAACGCAGAGTCATCCAGGAACTCTATTTGTGGCGGTGGTTCCAGCCAGATGGGGGAAGTGAAGACAGCCCAGTAGCAAACATCA
Organism: Etheostoma spectabile; assembly: GCF_008692095.1. NCBI lineage: Eukaryota > Metazoa > Chordata > Actinopteri > Perciformes > Percidae > Etheostoma > Etheostoma spectabile. The sequence continues at coordinate 12,693 of NW_022605221.1, read as the reverse complement.
AAACACTCTCCACAGACACAGCAGCTTGGCCTTCTACAAAGAAAAACAATTCAGATAAATCATTGACACAGCGTTTTCTTAACTTGTTTATAAAAAAACATAAATAACAAAACCTTCACAATCAAGGAGATAATCTGCCCAATAGGCCATGGTTTGACTTTCTTTAGTAGTCGTCTGATTACCCCTGAATGAGGTCGGGTTTGAAGAGTTTCTCAGTTCAAAAGCAGTGAGTCGCTTTTCAGTGTGGCACAGAACAGGGGCCAGCAAAGTAGGGCGTTGCTGTAGTGCAGTCAAAAACTCCAGGGTTGAAAGACCATCTCTGAATCTACATGGTGAACACAAACATTGATTCACTGTTGTATAGTGCCAATTTAAATTATCTAAAGAAAACAAATATTCTCTTCAATTACTATCCACCTTAAACATTTGGGGGAAATTGTTGTGTTGACCATTGAATTAAAAAAAAAACTATTTTTGCATTGCACATTAAAAGTTAATTGTTACAATCTAAGGTTTAAACGACAAAGACTGGAATGGCTAGGTGGCTTGAGCACTTATACAGTGCCTTCAGAAAGTCTACACATCCCATGCAATTTTTCAAAACTTTGAGTTAGAGATTTCATATAAAATATTATTCGTCATCAGTCTACACACAATACATCATAAGCTAGGCAAAAACAGGTTTTGAGAAAATTGTAGCAAATTTAATAAAAAAGAAGAAAAAAAAACTAAAATATCACATTTGCTGAAGTTAGTGAGCCTTTTCTCAGTATGCTGTTGAAGCACCTATGGAAGTAATTCCAGCCTGGATTCCTCGTGTATGAAGCTACAGCCTTTACACACCCATCAACATCCCCACACTCTTTATATCTGTATATATTTTCATGGACACTTACACTAAAACCTCTGCGTGTGACTGGATCTCTATGAGAACTGAGGGCAGGAATAGATTCAGATGTAAGTGACACTGGTACAGTATTGAGCAGGTGGTTGGATAAAAAGCAGCAGTCATCAAGGGTTTGATGGATCAAGTGAGCCTCAAACCATCACTCTGCTGCCAGATGTGTAGCAGATGTGGATGGATAACTTTAAGGGGTAACTGGACTTATTTTCCTCTTGAACTTTATGGAGTTAGTCAGGAAGAGAATCTAATTTCTGTTTTTGCTTTGTCATTATGATGTTTTGTGTGTAGATTGATGAGGAAAAAGACAGAAGGAAGTGACATCACATAGTTGAAATACACTAAGGTACAAATTCTGTCACAGTGACAAATTGATAACAGATATACATGTTTGCATAAACCAAACATGGAGACAATGAGGCATTTAACTAAAACATACATAACATTTATAAAAAGAATCTTACCTGTCAATTACAGATGAGTTGCGGTCAATAATATACCACTGAAGGTAGTCGGACACGATTTCTTTCTTTTCTTCGACAGTAGCCACGTGCCTCAGACAACCTGCTGTCTGTAACATTGTGCTGTGTCTCATCATGCATTCTTGCAGAGCATCCAATGAAGCAGCACTCTCAATCTGAAAGACATGAAAAGACAAACACCCCAGTCAATAACTGTATGCACTATATCTCCTAGCCTATTTTAATGACATACATAGCATGGTGTAATTTTACAGCATCAAAGACTAATAAATTAATGAAACAAATTCTGCACGTGATATAGGAATTAAACATTGTCTCAAAACACTTCAGGAACTATGTAAAACTCTGCCCTACCATACTGTAGCCCTTATGCTATTCTCACCTCTTGCAAAGCTTTCCCTATGTCTTCATCAGTTATTAAATTAATTGGTGCTTTGAATGAAGGCTGGCCTGAAAGATAATGTACAAGATCTTCTGACAGGAAATGGGGTCCTGGACCTCCATGCACAACTGACACAGCAATCATCTTTCCTGCCAGGTAGTACTCATCCTCCTAACAGCTGTGAATGAAGTCATAATGCAAAATTATAACAAAATGCATTTATACTGTAATATACAAGCATATGTCATGTGATATATATGGTCAATGATCATTAACCAACCATTAGTAGCCTATAGTACACATCTAACCCATATGCATACCATTTGCATTGTAGACCAAGAACCGATGTCCTTCTGGTCCATCAAAAATGGGCCGGTCTTTTAGGTGTTTCATTAGTAGAGTTAAAAACTCTCGTCTTGGACCACCCGTGTCAATTCCCTCTTCCAAAACACCAGTATCATCAGTAAATTTGACCAGCATGTCACAGGTTTCAGAATATGTTGTACGCTTGAAACCTCTGACTGCCCCATCCCAAACATTAGCCCTTGAGATGTTGAACCGACTGACTCTTTTATGATCAATAGGAAGCGACAGGTTTGCCACGATGTCAGGTAATGAAATGTCCGTCTCCTCCCTGTAATGACAAAAAGTGACTTCATTTGTGAATGTTCCAGATATACCAGAACTATTGCACTGTAAAATACTGGAGTGCTATAGTCAAAAGCTGTCATATTACATTGCTGTGTGTTGGATATTCTTCACATTGACAGCAACAGGCTCTTCATCCTCTGGCTCAACATTGGGTGAAAACAGGTCTGTGTATTTACTGTTGGTAATGACCATTTCCATGTTAAAACATCTTACAAACAAAAATGCCTTCCCCGTGTAATCAGTAAATATAAATTATGTCAGTCATTATTTTATTTTTTTTACTTACCTGTAGCAAGAATTTTTTCTGGATTTGTTTCAGGTTGATCCAGATCCTCAGCATCAGATATTACTATCTGAAAAACAGATTAAAATGTCTGAAACAACAACAACATTGGAAGCAAGAAATGTCATGCAGCCACAGTCTCCCTTATTACCTGTCCTGGCTGAATTGATGAATGTCCTGGTGCTTGTCTGAAACATGATAAAAACACAAAATGATTAGCTCCATGATAAAGACTATAATGTAGTTTTGAGTAACACATAGTAGTAGGTGGGTCTTTTCTAGTGGCCAGGGTGCTCTGGGCTAGAGTGGGTGTTGTGGACATTTTAAACCAGCAGGTGTCCTTCCAGCGTCCAATAGTCAAATCATGTAAACATTATGTATGCAGCCCAAATTCCTATTGGTTGATTATCACTAGATCAAAAACATTGTCTCTCATTACATCTATCTGACTCCCTGACAAAGTTCAGAAAAAAAGTTTGTTTAATTGGTTCAGGTTGACTGCGCCAATTCAATAAAGGTCTATGTGAGACCCACAATGATGTGGGACATATGGATGGACTGGATCATTCTCATATTTTTTAATAGTTTGGTTATTTGGGCCATTTGTGTTTATAAACCTGAAAGAGAAACTGTATTTCTGTAGGTTTATTCTGTTAAGTAAAGCTCAGCTCAGACAGGTAGCTGTGGTCCTTTAGGTAGGGAGCAAGTTACAGAAACAGTCAATAGCATGTAGCAACGTTGAGCTCATGTGCAGGGTTTCTGTATTTCCAGGTCAGCAAAAGTAGAAAAAACATCTCAAAAAATAGCAATATAAATGTTTAAAGTGTATGTGAATGAGTAGTGAAATATCTGCTAAATAGCAGTCTACCTGGTTGAAAGCACTGTAACCCATTAAATTAATTATTATTTCCAGTCAAGAACTAAAGAAATAATTTCAACCATGCAAGCCAGAAAGTTTCTTTGTGTCCAAGCGTGCAACACCTACCTTTCATCTTCTAGTTTGTGTTTAGGAGTACTTCAATTTTTTGGTTCAAAAACCTGAGAGGAAATTGATAAAATTATCAATAGCTTCCATTGTTGTTCAGTCACCACATACAGCATAAAATCAATGCTGAATGGTTGTCTGTGTTACTGTATAATAGTACCGCAAAATAATCAAAACAAGCCACTTTTACCACTAAATATTGACCAGGACATATTTTATGCTTAAAATCCAATGTACATCTAATAAAGTAATAAAATACAAATATTTACATAAATACATAAATATATAAAAAAGAGAAGTAACTATTGTACCAAAGTGTCAGCTTGATTGAATTCGGCTCTGCTCCTTGTTGTGATGACAATTTCAGAATCAGAGTCTGAGGTATCATCCACTGAAAATAATAAATCAAACAACCATTATCTATTCTCCAGCAGAGTATCTAAACATGTAAAAAAATATGAAATCATGAGATCCACTAACCTCCTTTATAGTGTTTTCTAGGCAAATGAAAAAAGTGATCCTGGAATATGCTTTCCTATTTCCTTTATATATTCTGCCAATTTGAATGGCCTTTCTGACCAGGCACATGGACCACCTCTGAGCAGTCTGGATCCAAAAGGACATAAGGTCCTTCGTGCATGTCCTTGTTAAATGTTCTCATTTTCTGCACAGCTTGTTTCAGTAGATCAGGTGCTGCTACTTCTGGGTCTGTAAATACCGGGAGCGTTTTCCCTCTTAGAGGTTTTAAATCAGTTCCATCAGTTCCATGTGGCACCATCAATCCTACGTTTATCTAGTAAAATAAATATATAAATAATTTATACGTAGGTAAAATAAATATACACATACACACAAATACATATAGAGCTTTGCAAAATTGTATAGGACGGTCAAACTTACCTGGACGTTTTTTCTTTCTTTAGGCCTATTTCTTCGTTTTGGCCCGTAATTAAAAGCCTGTCGTTCTTTAGACTTGGAGCTTCTGTACTCCATGAACTGTTTGTATGATGGGCATGGATGTTCGGCTGAAATGGACAGAGTTCCGTTTCAAAATAGAAAGTCAGCAGCCGCTCAAGAAAATCATAGCATTACTGACTTTTATTCACATGGCCCCAGATAGATAGCATTTTTTGTTTTGCTACACTTACTTTGATTAACACTGTCCGGCTGGCGAGACGACGCCTGTGTTACAAGTGTTTCGTCTGGTCCGCGTCTTTCAGAAACTCCAAACACTGGCACACGTAAAGCAAAACCGCGTTAATGTGTTCATGTGTTTGCCACAAAACGGGCAAAATATCCTCGGTCGCAGTCCATGTTCAGTCACCCATAAACTTAATTTACGCCATTTACTCCACAACTACAACGCGAATTGCCCGCGCTCACCAACCACCGTCACGTCACTCCGTATTATTCGTGTCACTTCGGGTGTGGTACATTCCCTTTCCGAAGAATCTGTCGTTTGTAAATTTGTTTCGGGACTTGTAAAAGTGTTTTGAGTCTTGTTAATTTGTTTTTTAAAATGTAAATTTGTTTTGTTCTTTGTAAAAGTGTTTTGAGTCTTGTTAATTTGTTTTTTAAAAATGTAAATTGTTTTGTTCTTTGTAAAAGTGTTTGAGTCTTGTTAATTGTTTTTAAAATGTAAATTTGTTTGTGTTGTTTTGTAAAAGTGTTTTGCGTTTTGTTAATTTGTTTTTTAAATGTAAATTTGTCTCGATCTTTGTAAAGTGTTTCAGACTTTGTAATGTTGTTTTGCACTTCCCGGCCACCGTAGTAGTTACCCGCGGAAACACTGGTACAAATACAGGTTTGCATCTCATACTTAACCATATACAGATGAGTAATAACAATTAAAACTGTAGACAAATGTCAGAAGTGTGGACCGGCAGCCGCTGTGTGGCCGGGCTGAGCGGACAGTAGAGGAGAGAGAGTAAAGGAGAGATTCAACACAGGCACGGCTTTACAGACAAAATGGGTCATGTAACGGAAAATTAAACCATATCGATATAAACAGCATTGCAGCGGATGCAACATTAGCACCGGTGCGTCCTAGAGGAGCTAACAGCTAACAGACGCTAGTAGCACCGGTGCGTCCTAGAGGAGCTAACAGACGCTACTAGCACCGACTAGCACTGGTCACCGCTGTTGTCTGAAAAACAACAGACGGGACAAAGTGTTGCGTTTACTGGTAAACTGGTAAACCTTGAGACTGACGTATAACCGACTGCTATCTGTGAGTTTCCTCCCGTTACTCTGTCCTCTGTGACCGTCTACATCTAGAAACCAAGTCTATGCTAGAAACTAAGCTGCGCGGTAAAGGAACTACTCTGACTGGCTCATGATCAGACGGCTTTACGGAGCGGTAGATTGGCTTTGCAAAAAACCTGGAGCGTTCTATGAAATGACGCTTTAAAAAAATAATCGCTCGATCACGCAAAATTGATCGTGGGAAGTCTAAATTGTGATCGCGATTAAAATTCAATTAATTGTGCAGCCATAGTTGTAACAGAACACTTGCTGAAGATGCCGGGGATTGAACCCAGGGCCTCATACATGCAAAACATGCGCTGATGAACATCATTTTTTTAGGACAAACTGGGTTATTGGAATATTTGGGTTGCAGTGAGGTCACTTGCATGTAAAAATGGTTGTTGTAGGGCCTTAAAGACAAATAAAAAAAATAAAACGGAACATGAATCTTCCAGATATGTATTGATATGACAGACATATAAGTAAAACCTAAGCCATTTTCCAGTCTAAAACACTTCTCATATGTCTTGGGAGTCACACTGTGAAGAAATAATCATTATAACTTATACAGTTGACAAAATACATGCATTTTTTCCAAAAAGTCAAGACGTTTGCTCTCATGACATTTACTTATGCCAATAATAACATAATAATGTCATATTTATTGATATTACACCACAGCAATGTTATACAAGCAAATATGTGTCTAAATATTGCATTATTTTGCCTTCAATAGAGTTTATAGGCATTTTTGTCCCCTCTGGCCTTCCATACAAGAGTTTGCCTTTATCTCCCATATGGGCATGCATTCCTGAAACAATAGACGGGACAGACAGGGCAGATGCTGAGGAACGATCTAGCGGCGGAAAATGAGCCAAAACGCGATGAATTATGGATATAAAGTGGACCAATCTTGGATAATAACTATGGATTTAAAGCCCAAAGAGGGAAGTTCCAGGCTGGATAGAAAACCCCCTGTAGAGGAGGCTAGAAAGACCGGGAAAAGACCGCCGTAAAGCCGAACTCGTCCGGATTCAAACGAAACCGAAAGTGAGTAAATCGCTTGTATGGTTCAAAAGTTATTAAACGATGAATCAGAGGTACTTTTACACTCGTGGGCGAGTGTCCGGGCTCAGAGGGTTAAGGAAACAATTACAGAAATATTCAATAAGAGCAATAACAAAATGTTTTTTTATCTGCTGAGATTTCAATATTGACTTGCTCAACCACAAGACCACAACAAAACAACAGAGTTCATTAATCTGGTGTACAGTCCCGGTTTGTATCCCTCAATCAGTCGACCAACCAGGATTACAACCAATACTGCTACACTAATTGATAATATATTTACCAACGTCACTGTCTATAAAGTTGAAAGTGGACTAATAACAAATGATGTCAGTGATCATCTGCCATTTTTGAAAACATACATAGCTACACCAAGACCAGGAAGGACGACAACATGACAGATGAACTGATTTAGATTTTGCATTTTCAGAAGAGCACCTTGTTTTCTTTTAGCTGAGAAAAAGGCTTGCACTCATAAAAGGTAACAAATTGCACTTATTGTCCTTATTAAAATTTAGGCAATTTAGCAGTACAATACAAACATAACCTACACACAGACTCTCTCTCAAGGAGAGGTTAAAGGTCCCATGGCATGAAAATGTCATTCACGAGGTCTTTTACATGAGTTCCCCAGCCTGCCTATGGTCCCCAGTGGTTAGAAATGGTGTTACATGTAAAACAAGCCCTGGGTATCCTGCTGCCTTTGAGAAAATGTAAGCTCAAATGGACCAATCTGGAATCCTCCCCTTATGATGTCATGAGGAGCAAGGTTACCTCTCCTTCTCTGTTTGCCTGCCCAGAGAGTTTGTTGCGTGCATGAGAAAGAGAGAGATATCATGTCTTGCTTGCAACAGGCAAAGCATGGCAGTTGGTCTGAACAGACCTCAACAGATTTAAAACCACATTCAGTCACAGCAAATATGAAATGTCAAAGATTATTAAATGAAATTCCACAAGTAGGAAAACATGACGTTAAACTACAAAACAACAATAACTTGAACACGTACAATTAAAAATGGCCAACTTCTAGTGTGTTGGTAATGATGAGAGGACTGTTTGGACCAATTTACATTATAAGGGTGACAAAAATGTATTCCTGAAATGAAAATACACTGACATCCTGTCAGCCCAAAAAAATGTGTATGTTTTAGAGATGAGAAGAAGGTTTTTACAAAATAAAACCAAAATAAAAAAAGTTTCAAACATGTCTTTAAACGTCTTAATGTTTCTCCTTTAGGCCTTCTCCTTCCCACGGGTGGGTACATTGTGGTTAGGGTTGGGTACCGAAACCCGGTGCTAGTACGGCACCGGTGCCTTAACACCCGGTATCTATCGGACCGAATAGTAACGGGGATTTGGGGCTTCATTTCGGTGCTACTGAAATAACAGGGCTGCCTTTTCCATTAGTGGTTGTTTTTGTTATTTAGCAGCAATTTACTGGGATTACTGGATTACATTTTTTTACATTTAATTTGGACCATTTTAAAATAAATACATTTAGAATAACAAGCCGTTCTTAAATGTTGTGACTGTCTTTTTGTACTTCCTTTTTTTTTTTTTTAAACATACATTAAAACAATTATTTTTAAAAGGATGGGTTCAGGCACCAATTCTGGTGCCTAAATGGTAAAGGGTTCTGGGGAAAAGCAGGGAAAACAATCCAGCTGATCCACAAAAACATACATGTTGCTCAGAGATAAAGTTACTGCTGGTCAGCCTTCAATGTGGAGAGAAGATCAGAATATAACAACACAGCTATCAGGGCATGAGGAGGAGGAAACAGCTTGGCTCTGAAACATGTTCAACGAGGCAGAGTGAACGCACTGGTGTCTATTAAGGGTACTACTACGAGAAAAGGTTTCCCCACATTCTCACAACTGTACGGCTTCTCTCCAGTGTGAATGCGCTGGTGAGTTTTAAGGGTACTACTACGAGAAAAGGTTTCCCACATTCTTCACAACTGTACGGCTTCTCTCCAGTGTGAATGCGTGGTGAGTTTTAAGGGTACTACTACGAGGAAAAGGTTCCCCACATTCTTCACAGCTGAACGGCTTCTCTCCAGTGTGAATACGCTGGTGAGATTTAAGGTGTCCCCTCTGAGAAAAGGTTTCCCCACATTGTTCACAGCTGTACGGCTTCTCTCCAGTGTGAATGCGTCGATGTGTTTTAGGGTACTCTGTACTGTGAAAGCTGCCCCACATTGATCACAGCTGTAAGGCTTCTCTCCAGTGTGAGTCTCTGATGAATCTTTAAATATCTTGATGTTGTGAAGGATTGTCACAGTGCTGACAGCGGTGACGTTTGACTCCTCTTCCTCTCCGTTTCTATCAACAGAGAAAAACCAAGGGAGTGAGTTAGTGAGGTGCCATGCTGTAGAGCTCTATCTTAAACTAGAAACAACATTTAGAGCATGTCTATGGAACATTGTTTGACTGACGCAATACTTTTCTTACCCTTGTGTTGTCTTCCCGTCAAAATGAAAATCAACACTTTTGTTGAGGCTTTGTATGAATGTTTTACATTTTTCTTCAGTTTTTGTCACTTTTTGACGTTTAACAATATATACACCAACTTATTAACTTTACTTTTTACAGTTATTTTGGAATTATGGTCAACAAACCTCATTTATAGGAAATTATAATTATGTTTGAGTGAGAAAAGCAGAAATTAGGAATTATTTAGAATAAAATTAAAGGAATGGATGTGATGATAATCAAAGACTGGAATATGTCAACTTTTACTCAATACTATTTAAAAAACACTTCATCGTTTTTCTCCAAATGCTATAAAATTGAATAAGAAAGTAGAGATTTGTACTTGGCAAAGAGCGTTGTGTGGAATCAATCATGTTATTTTGGGTAATAAAAAGAAAATTGATATAGGACAACAGGTGATTTTGACCCGAGGACGACATGAGGGGCTAATATCTGCCAACATCACTATTATGGAGTTGCATTATGGGAATCTATGCATCCATTGTTGGTTAGTTTGTGATAAATAAACTACTTTTGATCAATTTATGTGTGGCCTCCATTTTGTTGCCAGCCTTAGCCAGCCGGTAACAATGGGGGATCATCCGGGATTTTTCTGCCGGGAAAGTTGTAAATGTAACATTTTCCCACAGATTTTAGCTTTCACTAGTATTTGTAGGGTTACTGTGTTGTCTTCATGTTGCTGGAACAGCTATACTCCAGTAAAGTAAATCGGAACCATTGTTCCTGATGGGCATTAGCAATGAGGGGCACCAGTTGACCGTTGACTTTGTTTTAGGTTGTTGTTTTTGCTAAATAAAACTTGTATAGCCACCAGTATATGTAAGTAAGTAATATGATAGTGTATGTGGTATTGTCCACACAAGCTACATTCCCTCAAGCAGTTCTGAAGCACAGCAGAGCTTTTTGCTGTGCTCTGGAATACAACTAGCTTTGATGTACAGTTGGTTCACAATAATAGCATCACTAAACTCATAAATCATATTTTGTGTAAAAGTGATATTTCTACATGGCAAATAATTTACTAGTAAGTGTTGTAGAGTCCTAGAAAACCAACAGTCATGACATGCATGCTGCTCATTCTGGGAATTGAATCTGTAATTGAAAGGAGCATGTTCATAATAATAGCAGGGTTGTTTTCAATTAGTGAGCGGATTGATTCTGTGAAGCAAAATGTGTGGACAGTCAATGTTGTCTCAGAGTTTTCTTTTGTGTAAAACCTTTACTACAAACTGAGAAACTAAATGGTTTTTCTCCGTGTGGACAGTCAAATGTCGTCTCAGATTTTGCTTCAGTGCAAATTTTTGATCACAAACTGAACAACTAAATGGTTTTTCACCTCTGTGGATTCTCATGTGTACAACCAAATTGCCAGGTTGACAGAACTTGCTTTGCTGAGCAGTGGAACATTTTCTTCTGAATGAAGTTTCATGTGAGTCGTTAAGGTTTTCTTCCAAAGGTATCTTTTACCACAAACTGAGCAACTAAATGGTTTTCTCTTGTTTGGTCTCCGAGTGTTTCTGAAGATGTTTTTTTGCGGCCAAAGCTTCTGTGATATTCAGAGGAGCTAACTGATGTGTTTCCAGTTTACATCCAACATCACTTACAGGTTCTTCATTGTTTGGCAGAGGGTTTAAACCTGTCTGAGGTTCCCTAGTCCCTCCCAGCTGCATCATCAGTCTCAAATTCAGATTCAGAGGAGTCTGAAGTCTGTCATGATGTAGCTGGTTGTAAAGGACTATCTGGATCTGACCTGGCTGGTTCTGGTCCCCCACAGTCCTCTCCATCAAATCATGTTCTCTCTGCCTCTCTGTTCTCCTCAGTTTGGCTTTCATGAAGCTGAGAGGACTGAGCTTTCTCTTCATCATCTTTCACTTTCACAGGGACAGTAGTGAACGGGAACTTGATATCAGCCTCCTCCAGCCCTTGAAGCTGCTCTCCCTCTTGACTAGTCCAGAGTTGCTTCTGTTCCTCTTTAATGTGTGGGGGGTCTGGGTGCTCCTGGTCCAGACTGGAGCTCCACCCCTGCTGCTCAGGGGGAACCTCTGCTTTAACCACCGACAGCTTCTGGGTCTGAGGAGATTAAGAAATACAAGCACATGTAGAAAACTGTTAGAAAACTGTAATTTCATGTTGACAGGATCTCTTTACAGGGCTCCAAACTACGACCAAATTGTTGCTTTTGCTTTATTTTTTGTAAAGTACAAGCAGTTTTTACAAATATTCACACCCGTTAATCTAACAACATTATGCTTAAATGAATGTGAGGCAGTTTGGCTCTTTATCACAGAAACATACGGCCCCCCTGGGGTCAGCTGAGTGAAAAAAATAATAATAAATAATAATAAACTGTGCGCACGGTTTCATAAACGTGCTCACGGTTTATAAACGAGAGCAAAATAGGAAAGAAATTCAGAGATCACACTTCTGGGATCAATTACTCTATATTGAACTGATGTTAAATCACAAATGACGCATCTCACTCTCCTAACGTAGTAAGGTTAACAATGAGCTACTTTGTAAGCAATGATTTTTTAGGAAAAACGCAGAGGTTCTGCTTATTTTTCAGGAGAAAAAACCCAAATGGTTATTCAGGTAATAAAATAGAGAACCATGGCATGAATCTGTATATCAGCTGTACTCAAACACAAGTATAAAGTTTTTAGAGCTGATTTCTGAAAGTGTAAATGAGGTAGCGTTTGTTACACTTAAAATACTTGTCATTTTATTCTCTAAAATAATTGTCATTAAACCATGTCCCATCGGCAACATCTATCGAACTGCTGAGCTGTGTATATGTGTATGAGATCCTGACAGTATGATAAACTTAAGCAAAAATTATTACGGTTTCACAATCACAGCTTTCAAATGTATTACTTCAAAATGTCTGGGTAAAAAGCTGATACCTTAGGAACACTATAGAAAACTTTAGAGAATTTGAAACCGTGACTTTTTTCAAACCAAAATTACCTTGAAACCGGTAAAGACCAATGCCTATATGGTAACAATTCACAAACTCAGTCCAGAACATGGGACGGATCACAGAGGACAATCTTCACCTGTTTAAGTACGCACTGGTCAAAAAGGGACTGAAAAGTGATTATCTTTCTTTAACAAATAACAATAACTTAAATCAGATGATACAGAAAGGTTCGCTAACCATGCAGTCATTCCAAAGCTGATTACATTCTCTAAAACAGCT
>NW_022605220.1:0-50226 GCF_008692095.1 Etheostoma spectabile | reverse complement strand
AAAACAACGAAAATGTCCAAAACAAAATGGAGAAAAAATCAACAAGAGATATTTTAAAAAGTGAGAAAGAACTTCCGGAAAAGTAGAAAAACGCCAAAAAAGTGACAACAAATGTTGCAGAAAGCTTCAAAAACAAACAACCACAAATGTCCAAGAAAATCGACCAAGAACTTTGGGAAAAGTGGCCCATAAAAGCTAATGTTGGTCTACGGGAAGACAACACGAGCGTTAACCCTTGTGTGGTTTCATATTTTTGTAACATCATGATCCCGGCTCTGGTGGTCCCAACATATTACAAGGCTTTTAAATAAATCAATACAGCCATAACAATTTATGTCATGTGTAATGTAGTGTTTACTTTAGCTCAATTACCAATGAATTGACACCATTTATGGTTCATATTTGCCATTTGCGATCACGTTTATGATCATGTGATCATTCTCAATGATGAATGAATTGATGAATTCAATTATGAAAAAAGGTTAAAAAATAGAAACACGATTTTGATCATTATTGGTACTTATTTCTTAGAACTTTATCAGAACAGGTGAAAGTGCTTCAATGTCACAGTTTTGTATCTTTGTGTGAGCATATCAGGTACAGAAGTCAACATAGTTTCATAGCACCTACATCTAAATACACCTCATGTGTAATAGTTGTGTGTAGGGGGGTGTACCGTGTGCAGTCAACAGAAGTTATTTTTTATGTTCTTCTCAGAAAATGAGTTTGAGTAGAAGAAATAATAAAGAGCATCATTTTTCTTTTAGCAAACTTTGAAAACGTGTCCCACATTCCCAAACACCATACAAAGGAAGAAGGTATTACTGTAAATTGGATGTTGCCGTGCCGTTAGAAATCAGATTATAAAAGATATGTTTTTAAAAAAAAATCCCAGTGTGGCCCTGTAGTAGTGCTGAGCCTATTAGTCAGTTAATTAGTGAGCAGATCTATCTTTTCATAGTCAGTCAACCAACATCATATGCTGATCATAACATGAAATTATCTGAAGGTATCATCCGAATTAACCGAACAGTCTTTTGTTTCAATAATAGTTTTTTATTTTTGTTAATATTACAAGTATTTCAAACAGTTTACACAGTTCTAAGCAGAGTTGTACAGTGGATTCTAAGGATTAAGAAAAGGCCTTGCTTCATTTTAGGAAAACAATATTTAATAGCAATTTCTATACCAGACAGTAAAGACTGAAGATAGAGTTTGTGGGGATCACTGAAACCTTTGACCCCTGACTTCCTGTCCTTTAACACTTGAGTGCTGTAACAAAATGTGTGGTGTTCACAAGAAGAGCCATATCACACACCTCTTTTACTGAAAGACCAGTTTTAATCTGGCCCTGGTGTTTGTCTGCCTCTGGTGGTCATTTGATAATATTCACTGGATGATGTCCCTGCCCTGTGACACTAATGGTCTTGCAGCTGACGTCATGCTCTGTATGATATACAGTATTTAGATGGAGGAAACGATTGGACAGCACATGTGGTTTGGTCCTGCAAATGGATGGAGATAAGCAACACTCCTAAGAGAATTAGTAACCACTGAGCTACACCGATGACTCTGTAACAGCTGGCAACAGACCTTATCAAGGCTGATGTTGTCTGCTCTGTAGGTCCTATTATGTCCTCTAAAAGACAATACTGTAAAAGTTAGATGTTGTGTGCAGTTTGGAATCAGGGAGAAAAAACATTGGACAGCACCCATTGTTCAATCCCCAGATGGAATAGAGAGCAGTTAATTCTTCAGGTAACGTTATTGATCGACACTGAGTGCTGCAGAATTGACTCGGTGATGCATGCACAGAGAGGGACTTAGCCTCGTTCTTAGTTTTTAAAAATTTGATTGCAAGCAACATTAAACCAATGATGTACTCTAACAACAAGAAAGCTGTTAAAACACTAATTGTACCAATGATTCAATATTTTGCATTATTTATTAAAAATGTGCAGATTAGGAAGTGAGTGCACAATGCTAGTTGTCAAAATTGGCATTTTTTGTGAACAAAATAAAACATAATCACATTTATCAAGAAAGTTCAAATGTACAACAGTTAAATGCAGATGAATACCTTTCTTTCTTTCTTTCTTTCTTTTTAAAGATGTTTTGTTAAAGCAAAAGAGCAATTCTTCATATAGAAATACACATGAGAAAGACAAAAAAGGAAACACAATAAACCCCTACTCCTGTAGACCATTTTAATTTCTCACTTGTTTACAACTGAAAAAATAGAAGAAAGCATTTGTAAAAAGCAATTAAGTATGTGGTCCTGAAAAGATCATATTCATATAAATATATATATACACACACACACACACACACACACACACACACACACACACACACACACACACACACACACCACACACACACACACACACACACAACATGTTGCAGCATCAAGTAGACAATAAGTGCACATGAGGACAACTTTTCCTACTACTTCTCAATAACAAGGGAGGTGTAATGATGATAGGAAGGCCAAGAAGATGAAGGGAAAGATCTTTTCAGGTGTGATATGAGATGTAAATTGAACTATTGCTCATGCAATGGAGAACGTTCACATTTACATATTTGTAAGCTAGAATAAACTTTTTCCCAGCTGTGCACGCATACATGCAGTAATAGTATTTTCATTTTTTAAATTATGGCTCACATTAGGTCCTTGTGTGTCCCCCAATATCCAGACCCTAGGGTCAGATGAAGTTTCAGTTTTTTCGAGGATGATACATGTCAGGTTCAAGCAACCTAAAACACTCAAATAAGGCACAAAGACAAGAGCATAGGTTAATACTCGCGAGGAGAACGGACAGAGAGGAGTTCAGTTACAATCTCCTACCGCTCTGAACTCATCCTGCCGTTGCCTCCCTTTTTATTCATTTTAGGGAGTACCCTAGTTACAAAACAAAATGTGCATAAGGGAGGGGGAGCAATGATGTTGCACAACTTTTCTTCGTATAACAGGCTTGAACTTTAAGTCACCCTAAACCTCAGAGAGGGTGCAAACATCCTCTTCTCATTCACACCCCTCAGAGTGTCCTTTGTACTTCTCCTTTTTTAGTCGCGTATCTGGCCGTGCAGCATGGCCACAAGGTCCTGTTTTGCTGAGTCAGCCGCGTCCCGCTGTTGAGACACCCTGAAACAGATTTCCTGTTATGCAACAAACAAGCATACACTTCTTACAGTGTATGTACTTCATCTTTCATACTAATAAAATGATTAACATGTAGATTTAGAGTAAACATGAGATAAATGTATATGTATGTACATTTTATTCTGACAAGACTCTAATCAACATCATTGTAAATGCATTGAAGATCTTATTCAAATCTTTTGTTAATCCACCTTATTATAACTTGGCAAGTTGCTGTTTCGAATATTAGAAATTGTGGACCTAATGTCTAATTTGACAATTTAAATAAATTATGATTTGGTAGCATAGATTTTCAGTAATTGCAAAAAATGTGGGAACTTATCTTGGACTTGTAAATCTTCAGCTGTTTCCGTGCTGCTAGTAAACCCAGTTTTTTACTGTTCCATCTGCAATGGGGCAAGGGATGTTATCCCATGTGATAGTGTGGGCATTTTGCCATGCAGTAACGGAGTTTAGAATTATAGGATTATTGGTGATAGTTAAGAGTATTTTTCTAAGTGGCTAAGAAAAGGAAGTGCTTTTATGGAAACACCCTTTAAGTGATGTCTCGCCTCGTTGTCCTTAGAGTGCAACCAGCACATATTGAGCGCAATTAAACTGCAAGGTAAACATTTAACATTGAGAAGATTAAATCCTCCTTTGGATTTGAGGCCTGAAGGGTTGAAAGGGTAACTCTAGAGGAGTTATCTTTTCATAGATATCTGGATATAGATTTATTTAGTTTGTCAAAGAAAATAAAAACATTTACGTTAGTCAAAACTTCCACAAGTAATCCCTCATGTTGTCTGGCTACCAAGGACCCTCCACAGAGACAGAATCACCACAGGCCACAGTAAGGTTGGAGCTTGATGTAGCAGGTAGCCTGTGGTGCCAGAACAGGGTAAGATGTGTTCTGAAGGGAAAGTGAGAGAGAGAGATTAAGCTCGGTAACACTCATTTTGCTGCGTCCTGTTATATGTTGACATGTATGTAAACACTGGTGCTACTGGTACAGCATATTGTAGTTCCAGTCCCAGATTTTGGCAGTGTGTAGTATCATAGAATTAAGTGGAATCAACAACAACTTATTTTATCAATAACCTAACATAAAGAACTAAGTCAATAACATTTTTGTAATTTTTATGTTCAGACCACTTCAGAACCGTAAACTAAGTTGTCTTTTGACTTAAAATGATGAGTATGAACATCATCAGCATATTAGCAAACTTTCCGCCATGCACTGTGTGAGAGTTAAAACTGTTTGGAGACCCTTCTTTTTGCAGATTAAAGAAGACTCTTATGCTTGAAACTTGCTGTATGTCATTATCACGTTAAGACAAGTTATGGTACCCCTTGTACCCATTTAATAAAGCCAGTGGGAGCAGCTTCATGTGATCTTTGTACTAACTTCGGTACAAAGTGGCTTCAACAGCAGCCACAGCTCTAAGTTCAGAACCGACTCTTCAAACTGACTCTTCAAACGGAGTGTAAAGGAAAGCCATGGCATTTGTCAGCATGACTGAACAGTTGTTGATTCAATATCTAATTTCAACATCTACTTAAAGGTCATATTATGCTTACTGAATTTTTAGGTTCATACTTGTATTTCGGGTTTCTACTAGAACATGTTTACATGCTTTGTTATTCAGGAAACACGTTGTTTACTGTGACTTTCTGTCTAAATATACATGTAACAAAGCAGCTGGGACATCAGTTTTGGTCGAAAGTCCCGAGTGCTCATTTGAAGGCCCTTCCTGAATACAGATGTGTGCATCTATCTGTGGATTCGGCATTTGATACTTTTACAGTATTTATATAGCACCTCGACCTGCTTTATAATAAAAAAGACATGAAATCTTTTTTTTTTTACAATATTTTAAGTTAATTGAAATTTGTTTTCTCAAGTTAGTTTTCACAACTCATAAGGCTACTTTAAAATAATGTATTCTAATTAAATTCTATTAGTTCAAAATTTTAAGGCAGCTTTTTAAGTTCAACACAGGTTAAAATGTTTAACAGTGTGAACAATATATGGTAAATTTCAAATTATCCAGTGTCTTTACTTATGGATTACTGATGTGAGATTGTTTTGACTCTTAGGACAGTGACCAAGTTTGTTTTCTTTGGTTCACTGTGGAAAAAGATACTTGAATATTAATTGTTTTTACAACGTGCGGTCAAATTTAGCTTATCGATTTTTTTATTACAGGTATGAGATAATGTTAATGTTAACGGAAATAACTTTAGTGTTAACTGTAACATAGGATGTGTTTTCATGATGTGTCCTGTGCTCTATCAAAGATCACATAAATATAAGGAAATAATAATACAATTAATTAGTTTGCATTAATTTAAATTGCCAGACTATTGTTTTTCTAACAGTAATTACATTACTGCCATTGTATTATGAATATATTTAAACAATAAATAAATGAATAATATTCATTTAAACAATAAATAATTAAACAAAGAGAAAATGCCCCTGACGTGTTTGATGTGAACACGCCTCTGATGATAATGATAATGACAATGGAAGAGCCCTTAATCATTCAATGTATAACAATGATCAAACTTTCAATGTGTGTTCATACTGCCAACAACACATGAAAGGTCACCAGAGGTTAGAAAAAAGCTACGTTCTTTATCTTTGATGGTGAATTGAATTACAAAAAAATGAATCACCTATAAATGTGTCTATACCAGGGCAGGATTAATCTGCTGCTGGACACCCAACGCTCATTACAGTGTCAACACTCAGCAAGAATTTAGTATAAATGGGAGATGATACTAACGTTTTCCCCTACGTATACTGTAGTCTATGGTAATTTGCTTCTCTTCTCTCCTTTGTCTTCGCGTCAGTGTGCAGTTGTAGCTTGTGGTTTTATTGGCGTACAGCACAGGATGGTCTGGGAGAAAAAGCCTGCACATCTTGGATGGGTTAGCCGGCAGGAACCCATTTGATGTCATAAATACACAGTCGAATGGCGGAGAGCCTGGACAAAATCCATAATAGCAGTCCAACCTTCAATAGATCAAAACGTTGTGGTAAATTTTTTGAAGGAATGTCAAAAACTACAGCAAATGCATACCAAATAAATTAAATGGACGTGAACATTTTGTGTTGTTAATGAATAGAATGGATGCTTGAACCTTAGGCTGTTGTTAGCGATGCAAGCCTTAAAAATGCCAAAATCCCCACGTCCTTTAGTAGAGGTTGAACCTACAATCAGACGGCATTTTGTTGGTATAAATAAGAGATTTTGTAATATCAAAAACAAAGACCTGGCAAAGTCTTCAGAGCAACTGAAACAGTTAGGAAGACAAACAAAGATAAATGGTCTTATATACAGTGCAGTTATGATTACATACACCCTTATTTTGTCCCACCTTATTGATGTTACCCACCCATACCTGAGTTATCTCTAAGTCATGAGTCACCCTTCTACCTGGAGCTCAGGGTTGGATATTGCAATGCAATATTGGAAAGAACCTAAGTTAACATTTCAAGATTCTGTTTACCACTTTTCAGCAAACCCACCTGCACTTGTGGAAAACTAAAGGCTCACTCATTGCACAATGCTTTGACTACAACAGTTTATGCAGAGGGGATGTGTTTTACGAGAACATACAGTACATGCTAAAGCATACATACTATGGGTTTCTACCACACACCATGTCAAACTGGATTGCATTTAAAATGCTCCTCAGAGTTTTACATGCAAAATCAGTTCTTTTGGTACCACAATGTGAGATAGTTTAAGGAATGTCAAATTGATGTGAATGATAATTTCCTGATTTTTGAATTGATCTAATTCAACCAGGAATTTGTTAAAAACTTAGGTTTTAATAGTAATCCTGGACTATAATTCTTGTAAAAGTCTTACTGTAAGATTAGCAGCATGGTCACTAGTTCAGGACATAAGGAAATTATTTGCTTTTTATCCCAAGAGTTAGAAGAAAAGGTTGATACCATTCTCCTACGTGCCACCATGTTAAGTGTGGTGCTAGAGCCAGCAGGTGATTAGCAGAGCTTAGCATATAGACTGGATATTAAGTGTGGTGTGCTCAGCTATACACTCTCACTATCTATATACATCTATTAGCACCTCCAAAGCCAACAAATTAACACAAACAAAAATGTAATAATGAAAATCAGTGGTTTAAGGGGAAGTAATTTGCTGTAATGATTTCTTAGAGAACAACACCCACGGGTAGTGACTTCCTGGAGATAGGGGACCAGTGTGGTTGTAAGGCAACCTGTGGAGAAAACTAACTGCACAGAAACACTGTACAGATGAAGAAACTATTGTTCACCAAGCAAAATTTACAACATGTAACTACCACTAAGGTAATGATGTAATCCAATCTCTTGAATCTGATTAAGGCCGGTTCTGCTGATCGATAAGATTGTTACTGAAGCAGCAGTAACCACTAAAATGTTTTGGCGTCTTCCTGAATCTCACAGCTAGAAATGCACCCGCCCACAGCTGCTCATGTCCCCCGTTATTTCATACTTTGTACATAATGATGCGTCTAAGTAGGTTATTTAAATACTTCATCATGATTGTAGTGAGCTTACCTATAAGGAGGAAGAGAAGAAACAAAGAGATGTACATTGTTCTGATCCAGCTGACATTTGACAAAAGCAAAACGTGGTACAGTCACTGAGGGAAAAAATAAATGACATGTCCATCTATATGAGCAAATGACTACATGTTACACTTTCAAATGACACTTAAAATGACCATTCAATCCAAAAGCTCACATCTTCATCTTGACAAGAGTAACAAATGCATGTGCAATTCTGGCACATACAGTATTCAGCTCTGGCTGTCCTAAAATTAATTATATATTTTATAGTTATAGTGTGTTAATGAGCAAATCCATGCTATGTTTACATTGTTATTGATCCTCCCTTGTTGAGCAGCAGCAAAGTATTCTTATGAGCTTGTAAAAACATTAAACCATTAAATGAGATCATGCATTAGACTTGTATTTCACTTTTATGAAACCATAACCAATTTCGAACCCTAAAGTCATGATACATGTAAATAGCCTTCAGCCTAATTTAATGATCAGACAACAGTTGCTGTGTTCCAAAAGGGCTCATGCACTTTCAAAAGAATATACAGTCAAAATACATGTGAAATGTATTCCATTGTCTTACCCTTGATATGCTTTTTGTTCTTTTCTTTTCCGTCAATTGCAACAGGGGATGGCAGTAATCCCAGAATCAGTGTGATATAGTGGGCAGGGCTGGGCTGGGCCTCATGAGGGAAGAAGCTGGAGTCGAGTCGGGTGGGAGGGTCAGATAGAAGATCGCCTTAAAGTGCTGCTGTACTGTGCAGTACATCTTGTTTTTGTCTAAGTTCCATGGGTCATTGCTGATGTAAAATTCTTTTCTTATTTTTGCACTTTGTTACTTTGCACACTTTTGATCAACACTCTTTGGACAGACATTAAAATGTTCAGTGTCTGCAGAGTGTAGTTAAAGCGTTTTTTGTGTTATTGCATTATTAAAACAGAGTGTTGAGAAATACAATAGTCTACATAACCATCGTAGTATATTATAGTAACAACCATCTGTATATTATGTTCATTGTACATATCTGTAAAAATTCTATTTATAGTAATATCCACTTGTATATTGTATTCAGTACATATCCAGCTGTAAATCTTGTTCACAATACTTGTTATTTATATATTATATTCATAGGAAAAATCTATCCGTAAAATTCTGTTTAGAATAGTATTCATTTCTATATTTATTCAGTACTAATCCATGTCCTGCACTTATGGAACCATTGTACATCCTGCACTTGCTGCTATTGCACTTCTGGTTAGACCTAAACTACATTCCGTTGCCTTGTACCTGTACCTGTGTAATGACAATAAAATTGAATCTAATCTAATCTAATCTAATCATACTGCAAAACAATTCAGATTGGAGTCATTTTAGGATATCCCATCCACAGCCTTGTTGCACAATTGAACAATCCAAAGTTTCTTCAAAACTTGCCATTTTCATTATCTAGCTTGGTATTTCAAAGTGTGTTGTTGTTTCCCAAAGAGAACCGAGTTGAAAAACGGCAACACACAGAGGTGATGGACATCCGGCACGTCAACTACGCACAGAATGTCAGGCAATTATCCTGGAAATGAATATTCATTGATCCAGGCAATTTTCTGCCGCTATGGGTCTCTCTCTATCAAAAAAAAGGACTTCTGATGAAGTTGTGAGGTTGTGTGGGATCATGGGAGTTGTTGTCATATACACAGAATTAGTTTTGATCTATTCTGCTACTGCTCTAATAGCAAACAACTGGGTTAGTTATGATTAGGCTGATAAACCTGTGATGTGTCCAAGTTATAAACATTTACTCTTCAGAATGGAATCAATCTGCTTTTTAGGAGCATAACAACTTCCTCTGTTGTGTTTTTTTATGCGTATCTACCATTCTGCCGATCTACTTACTCATTTTTATCTTGTCTCAACTGAGTCTTTTAAAACTGTGTCTAAATTCACAATGTCTACATAGAAGGTCAGCACTCTGGCCAGGGGCGATTCTAGGATCAGACATGTGACATGGATGCAGTGCCTTGCAAAAACGTGGTCAGCAATTTTTGTTGCTTACGTTTCATTTTGGGTTCTTATCTGCACCAGGAAATTACCAACGTCTACTCTGGGGACTACCAACGTTAAACTTCACAACTGTCTCATGCTCTCCCTCTGACAGATTAGATAGAGTATTTGCCAAAGGTGAGAGTCTGGCACAACCACCTCCAATCGGCCAAAACTACGTTTCTGTTAACCCTGTCCTTGACGTGGTTACAGGTGCATAGCATTGGTGACAGACACACAGGATATTAAATCTGTTTTAAGCCCTTTGAACCTGTAATTCTTTGTCCTATGCCACTAACAGACAAGTTCACAAACTCTAACTTGAAGCACTACAATATTTAAAAAAAAATTAATTTTAGGACATCTGAGATGAAATTTAGGGGGGCTCGAGCCCCCTAAAAAGGATCTAATATCGCCAACTCTGGCCTTGGTTCATGTAACCTGCATGTGTTTTTCCAGCTAACTGGAAATAACTGGAAATGAAGTGTGCACTAGTCATTAATGCATTAGGACTAATGGATATGTGTTATAATATGTTTTCATTTCCTGGATCCTCCTCTCCAGAGAGAAATTAGAAAACATGCCCATGCCTTGACAAATGGAAAGAGAAATGCCCAACAACTGTGCCTTCTAACAAGATTAATTTAAAAAAACTCAAAAAATGTTGTGGCCAGCAACCTGGAGATAACTGGAGATATTTTGATAATAATGCACTATTTCTATGGATAACTATTACTAAAGCAATGCCATAAGGCTGCCCTTGAAATACAAAAAAACACAAAACTTTAGGTATCTTTTTGGCTCATGAGCTTCTTTGTCAGATTAACTACACTGTACACTTAAAATATTCTTTAACCTTGCTCACAGAAAACAGAGGCCTGTACTACGATGCAAGTTCAACATACAGAGGATATGGTTTTGTTATCTGCCTTCACCCTAACACCAAGAGTCTTATTTATCTAGATAAATATGTTAATTTGTCTGTTACAGTAAAGCGACGTGTGAATTTTTAATGCATCATTCAGTATTAAACATAAACTTATAAACAAATTTTTGTAGATAAATCAGACCCTTGTTGCCATGGAAAACCCTGTAGAGTCTTTCACATTGCTATTTGTTCTATTTAAGAGGTGAATCCGAGGTGAAGCAGTTAAACACCGCTTTTCTGGGCTTCTGCGGACGGGGGTTACCAATCCTGGCAGGGATAAGTATCTTGGCCTGACACCTGTCTTGAAAAAATGTCAATAAGCTCTCTGCTCTCCAATACTGCCGCCAAAGCAAACAGCAAGAAATATCCTGAAGATATTATTTTGTTCCATAGCATTCCTGGGGAAAAAAATGAATCCCTTTTAGTGGTCACACAACTCATAAGGGTGTGCTCTATGACCTGATGCTGGAACAGATTTTTAATTTACCCAAAGAAAAAGAGTGGAGAAAAAAGAAGGATAATTGGATGTTTGACACAGTAAATGATAAGATAATCAAACAGTCTGCTCTGACTTTTCAAAAGGACATAGTAGGGTAACTCGCGCATCAGACTGCCTATTCTATGGACTGACAGCTGACAGCACCATAAATATGAACACAACGGAACAATTATCATGCAGTCTTCAATTTGTTGACAGTAATCTTCAGCCTCACTGCAAGTTCTTGGGATTTTTCTCAAACCCTGAAACAACTGCAGAAACACTGTTTAAGTGTTTGAAAGACATCTTTGTAAGATTGAACATCTCTTTGGATCGCCTTCAAGGATATTATTTTGATGGTGTAAATAACATGTTGGGTTGCTTTTCCGGTGTTCAGGCCCAACTGAAGGAAATATGCCCCCAGTCCTTGTATGTTCATTGCAGCAACCACTTCCTGGACATTGTGCTGCAATAAGTTGCACATGAGGTGAGCCTAGTAGCTGAAACTTTGTACAGGTTTTTGCAAGTGTTATCAAAGAATCTGCCAAACGCAAACAGCTCTTTGAAACACTTTTTGGCTGTAATGACATCACTGTCAACATTTTATGACTATGCCCAATGGGATGGTATGTGCACACCAAAGCAAATTCAACTCTGCTGCGCAACGTACACTGTTCTCCAGTGTCGCCCGTACTGTGTACAGACACTGGAAAGCTTGAAAAACGATAGCGATGTAAGAGGGGAGGCAAGGGCAAAAATATCACAACTGCACAAACAGGCACTCAATGGCAAAACTCTTTTCAACCTACTCTGCTGCAAAGCCCTTTTCGGGCCCTGTGAAACCTTCAGAGTGCAAAGTCAAGTGCTCTTGGTACCATTACTTGTATTAACCTGTTCAAGGTCAGAGATGGTGGTGGCTGTAATGGTAGAAAAGATGAAAGTGTGTGCTACCCAGAATGGGTTGAAGATGCCAGATGTTGAGCCCAGAGTAGGCAAGGCAGCTTTAGTTGTATAGCACATTTCAGCAACAGGGCAAAAAAAAACCAGCTAAAAAAAAAAAAAACGATAAAACACATGAATAAACAGTTAAAAATAAAAACATTAAGATACATAAAACACAAGATTAAAAGTTACAGTTCAGCATAAGAAATTAAACATTGAAGAAATGAACAGTCATTTAAAGAAAGGCAACATCCAAAAGAAAGGTCTTCAGCCTTGATTTAAAAGAACTGAGAGTTGCAGCGGACCAACAGTTTTCTGGGAGTTTGTTCCAGATATGAGGAGCATAGAAACTGAGTGCTGCTTCCCCCTGTTTGGTTCTGATTCTGGGGACGGAAAGCAGACCTGTCCTAGATGACCTGAGAGGTCTGGGGGGGGGGGGGGGGGGGGGGTCATAGTGTAGTAGCAGATCAGAAATGTATTTTGGTCCTAAACCATTGAGTGTTTTATAAACTAGCAAAAGTACTTTGAAATCAATTCTTTGATGCACAGGAAGCCAGTGTAAAGACTTCAGAACTGGAGTGATGTGATCCACTCTCTTGGTCTTAGTGAGGACCCGAGCAGCAGCGTTCTGAATCAGCTGCAGCTGTCTGATTGATTTTTTAGGGAGACCTGTAAAGACACTGTTACAGTAGTCAAGTCTACTGAAGATGAAAGCATGGACAAGTTTTTCCAAATCCTGTTGACACATAAGTCCTTTAACCCTTGATATATCCTTAAGGTGATAGTAGGCTGACTTTGTTATTGTCTTAATGTGGCTGTTAAAATTCAGATCAGAGTCCATGACTACACCAAGATTTCTGGCTTTGTCTGTTGTTTTTAACATTGTTGTTTGAAGCTGAGCGCAGACTTTTAATCGTTTCTCTTTTGCTCCAAAAACAACCACCTCTGTTTTTCCTTCTTTTAATTTCAGAAAGTTCTGGCACATCCAGCTGTTAATTTGTTCGATGCACTTGGTCAGTTTTTGTAATTGGACTATAGTCCCCTGGCGATAAGATTATGTAAATTTGTGTGTCGTCCGCATAACTATGGTAATTTATTTCGTTGTTTTCCATAATTGAGACAGTGGAAGCATGTAGATGTTAAACAGAAGAGGCCCCAGAATGGACCCTTGGGGAACGCCGCACGTCATATTTGTATGTTCAGATGTATGATTACCTATAGACACAAAGTAATCCCTATTCTGTAGGTAGGATTCAAACCAGTTTAGTGCTGAGCCAGAAAGTCTAACCCAGTTTTTCAATCGGTCTAGTAAGATGTCATGGTCAACCGTATCAAATGCAGCACTAAGATCAAGTAATACTAAGACTGAAAATTTGGCACTGTGGTCAGAAACCCGACTGAAATGTATCAAAACTGTTGATTAGTGACAAGAAATGGTTGAGTTGTTGAAAAAACGCTTTTTCAATTATTTTACTTAAAAACGGAAGGTTTGATATTGGCCTATAGTTGCTCATTAGCGACGTGTCTAGGTTGTTTGTTTTTAAGAGAGGCTTGATTACTGCAGTTGATCACTGGAATCAGAATTGTTCAAATCCAAACAATGCCCAACCCTGCCTTTATGGAATATGGAAAAATCCAAAATAAGCAAAAGATCACGTTGGAATAAATAAAGGTTGTTTGAAAACAGAGAAATAGAGACATTGAAAATAGATGTCACTATTTCAATAATGAACAATTAAAAATAGAGACATTTGTTATGTTCTGCACATGGGTAGGCACTCTTAATGACATTGTTTTCGTTTTTCTCTCTACTGACAGCACTCCAAATTAACAAACAACAGAGCTACGTGTTGGAATTGACCGGAATTCTTCTTTAAGCTCAGAGTTAAACCTGCATGCCCTTCTGTTCTAACTCTGCTGTCAGCTCTTAGCAGCTTCTGAACCTTATATTTTACTGATGTACTACTGTGCTGTATACTGTGTTTTAGAAGTTTACAGCATGTGCTATTGTCTAAGATTAAAAAATTAAAACACAGCTAAATTCTAAGGAGATGTCTCATCTAAAGTTCTCCACTGTTCACACAGTTTGAAATATTTATAAAACTTCCATAATGTCACTTAAGTGAAGACAACCCATGCAAATCACAATATTATGAAGTAACAAAAATGTACAAGCTACAGTTGCAGAACATTGAGGAGACAAAAAATAAGGACATTTTATGGGGTCTTCAAGAACGACAGGCCTGTAGAGAGTCTAAAAGCAATTCAAATATAAAAATACAGGCTGTACTGATGAGAATGTCTTTTTGTAACGTCCATCAGGCCTTTGAGGCCATGTTTAAAATGTTCTGGCTGACATTTTTCTGATGACAATATGCTTACATCTGGGCATTGGAAACACAAACAATTTTAACAAAAAAACTCAAAAATTCAAAACATGCATTTGCCGTTTTCCAGCGCTGCAACACGTGTCTTTTGGTTTAAATGAATATCTGAATCCTAAAATTAAAATACCTACCTAACTAACAAATATCCAAATACTAGGGTTCAGCTGTAGGCCTATGAGCAAATGGAAGAGTTTCAAAATGTTGCATTCTTTTCAATATCTTAAGTTATCTTGGATCTAAGTTCTCAAGCACTTAGATCCGCTATGTGAAGCACAAGGCTTATCAACTCAATAAACTGAGCCAGAGTTTTCACAATCTAGCCATCACACGTTCACAGGTGTTTTCAGTATATGACTGGACTTAATTATTGTTTATTTTGTTTTATTATTTCTTTTTAACATTATAGACATTGGATGTTATTGCACTTTTTGCACTTTAAATCTTAATGAATGGGTTGGCTGTAAAACTGAATTGCCCCTTGGGGAATAATAAAGTCATCTCAATCTGAATCGTAATCTAAAACTGGCTTCTTTAATAGTTTAAAAAAAAAGCTGAAAACTTGACAAAACACAGTTCCAGGAAAGCTGACGCCCCCTTTGTCCCTGAGGGAGAGTGTTGAAAAGACACTCTGTTGGTTTTAATAGTTGATTCTATCCCCACAAGAAGAGAAGAGAAAGAAATAGAGCTCCCATTGCCTATACGGTCATCTTTTTTATTGAAGGCCTACATGGTTTCAGTTGTGCTTCTTGTGATGGCTGATTGTTGTTTTTCATGACTGTCACTGCCAATATTACGTATAATGTATCACTCCAATTTTATGTACAGATGACAGATATTATATTATGCACATACATTTAAAGTGTTAAAAGTTAAGCCCAACGCTGACAGTTTTACTGACCTTGTTGCTATCCTGTATAGCTCTAGCTGCTTTTATTCTCTGCATCCACCGTTTCTGCTTGAAAAGCATGAAGAATCATGGAAAGAAGCCTTTTTTGCATATACATTTTACAAGGAGAAATAGTTTAGTTGTATTCAACGATAATACAATCTTCACAATCTGAGTGCTGTTCTGTTGTGTAGAGGTTGTCTCTCTGGTGCTCTTTAGTTTGGGGATCGTATAGTTTAAAAGGTTGAAAGAATCCAAGCCCCTCAAGTGGTTTTAAGAAGTCTTTTTTTTTCTTGTCCTTTATTGAATGTTGTGTTTGTTTATTCTTGGTTGATGTAAAGCACTTTGGACACCTGTTGGTTGCTGTAAAGTGCTATATAAATAAATGTTGATTGTTGATTCAATATCTTCTTGACTATTGTGTCATGCCTTGGCATGTTTGAACGATCAGCACTTTTGTTCTCTACTGTGTTGTAACTCATGGCCAGTTTTTGACTTTTCAGTTCACAAATGTGTATTTACTGGAAAATGTATCTACTTTGACCCTAGTAATCGTTAAGAGCTGTTTGCATGACAAAAGCAAACACACCACGCTGGGTAAAGGGCAATGTTGCAGAACTTAACCTACTGTAAGACTGACATGTTCAACTGATTTAAAAAAGTTAGCTGAAGCAAAACATCCGAACAAAATGCTTAAAGGTGCAATGTGCAAAATATGGCCATTTTTTTAAATTTTAAAACATAAAAAGTCGGGTTTCATGCAACCAGGTCTTCGTTATCACCATAATAATCTGTACAAGGATTGGTAATCCGCAGTCTCATGTCATCCAGTTTGTTGACAAGAGTGGCCGTTGGCCTGAGACAGTAGGTGCATGTGGGGCACTTTTTATGGAAAGAGTCCACTGTGGTGTTTTTTTTTTGACAGCAGGGATCACCCTGCTTCCCAGCATTGGATGATTGTTGCGCGTAGCAAGCTATCAATTAACTTTAATGACCACTGACAAGCAAAGATTACGGCTACACA
The DNA here is from genome assembly GCF_008692095.1 of Etheostoma spectabile. NCBI lineage: Eukaryota > Metazoa > Chordata > Actinopteri > Perciformes > Percidae > Etheostoma > Etheostoma spectabile. The sequence continues at coordinate 33,817 of NW_022605220.1, read as the reverse complement.
CTCAGAAAACGGAAATGGTTGCACCTGATTGGAAGAACGCTTCATGTGGGGTGGTCGGCTCTAAATATCAAAACAGAAAATAGTTTTATATGATAGTTTTATGGAAAAAAATAGGCTATGCAGATGCTGAATCTATCCTTATTTTAGATCAACAATGGTCCACTTAAAAGATTTTGTGAGTTTTCGAGAGGCGTTGAGTTGGACGCCCCTGATTTGCATAAAGTAGCCTGGACAACAACTATGCAAATGAGGAGCGTTCAGCTTGATGCACTGCTTCTGGAATTAACTGCGACACTACCAGAATGCTTTGCTGCTCACATACTGTGGAAGTGACGCTTGCCAGTGGACACGTACCGTTAGCCTAGCCAGGATCCCAGCTTGCGTCACATCTGCTTCCTTTACATGGCTGCTTGGGCCCCCTCTGAAAACAATCTAAATTTTAAGCCTTAAAAGTCTTGTGTTATGTTCTAGGTAAATAAAGTAAATCATTTTAAACAGGTCTTAATTTGACTACGGCCATGCAACACTGCCTCTAATGCTCTCTTTTTTTCCGTGGTGTTGTTTTTGTCGCTAGTCCAAATATGTTGTTGTACTACGACTACAAATGACACCAACATGCAACTTCTAGACATAAAATGTATTTTATTCTTCAGCTATTGGGAAGTTCAAGTTTAACGATACTTGGCTTGAAAAAAACAGAATTCCGGGTATAGTTGATGTTGTGATAAAGGTCTTAATTCTTAAATATTGTTCATAACGGTCTTAAAGGTCTTAAAAAGTCTTACATTTTAGTTGGTAAAACTCTGGCCAGGCTGTTGTTTGTGCAGGTGGAACTGCACAATGCGTCTTTTTTTTTTTTTTTAATTTATTTGCATATTCTAAAACTATATAAAGTACAACAAACTGATTCAGTATAAAAAACATCTTTTCATATTTTACATTATTACAGTTAGAATTAAACTATCTGGATCATTGCCTAATTAAGTTGTAAAAAAATTGTAGTTAGCATAACACACCATAGCAGGAAGTCTATACATGATTGAATAGGTTACTTTAAAAACAAATAGAGGGGATGGGACAGTGTGTTTGTGGGGGTGGGATTCTTTATCAGAGACTATTAAACAGATGCGGACTCAAGATCATCTCATTCAGTCATGGGTCGTCCCGGGATTCAGATGTGGACATGGAGACTGTGTGTCTTCTTGAGCTGGATGTGCGTGGGCCAAGCGGTGTCAGGACCGTAAGTTACCTCTACACTTAAAAAATAGTAATAGCCTGTGGTTAAATGAATTGATCATGGGTAAGGATTTTATACTGCATAATCTTCTGGGTTGGGGTTGTCTCCATGTCAGATCCAGTGAGATATCTACTGTATGTGTGTCTGTGTCTGTAGGCAGTACATGGTAGCCATTCCTGCAGTTCTTGAATCTGGAGCTGAGACCAAATTCTGTGCGAGTCTCCTGCAGCCCAACGAGACTCTGGAAATGAGAGTCACTCTGATGTCCCATGAAGAGAATACACCCCTTCTGAAGGAGATGTGCAGTAAAGAATTTCATGCCTGCATTAAATTTAAGGTCAGTAAGGTTCCTAATTTGATTCATGTTACAATTTCTATAAAATGTGTAGAAGAAACTGAGTTGAAAAACATTGATAGGATTTCATAACATACAGAACCACATATAGATTTGTAAAAGAAAGCCCACAATATTAAATAAGTTGTGTAAATTGACAACTCCTGTTGTTAAGCATTTGGGATTTTAGGATTTTAAGAAATCAAGATAGAACAGATCGAGTTAAATATTCATAAATCAAATCATTTTTAATGGGATGTAATGACTCTCTTGGTGTCTATAAAATATATTTCTGTCACAGGTTCCTTTAGTGCAGGATGAAGTGGTGCAGAACTTGGAGGTGGTGGTACGAGGCGACACATTCTACTCTAGAGAAGTCAGAAAAGTTAAGATCAAAGTCTATAAACCAATGACATTCATCCAAACAGATAAACCAATCTACCTCCCAGGACAAACAGGTAATTTGGAGCTGATGGTTTTTTACTTGATTTATGTTTGTTACCTTATATTTGCTTTTTTAATCTACGTATGTTGGCTTGGTTACTCATATAGACTTCTTGACCTTTGTATTTGCCTATAATACTAATTGAGGTTGAGATTCCTTCCATAACCCTATAGGGTTTTTTGGGGATTTTTTTCTTCACCTGCACAACTTGCTTCTTTTCTTATGTTGTCATGTTTATGCGACTTTGTGTTATTGTGCAAATAAATCATCTATGACATAGTACACAAGATGGTACCATATATAGACAAGTTTTCTCTTTACAAATTACAGTGTATGCAGCACTGCGTAGAACATGTATTGCCATAATATCATTATGTTATATATTGATATTCCCAGGATTTAAAAATGAAGCCACAAAATGATAGAAATCGGTATGTCACACATTTAAAATATTTATTAAAAATTGATTTTTCTCACCTTTTCTTCTTTCTTTCAAATTTGATGTACTCTCTCAGTTAACAGAAGACCAATCACTGACCTTTTAGGATGTTTAACACTACTGTAGCAGAGCTGTAAAGGCTTCATGTAATCTCTCTGCATGTCTCTCAGTGCAATTCAGAGTCGTCACACTTGACACCAAGTTTAGACCTGTCCATCAGCTGGTGAGTGTTTGAACAGTCTTTTTTTATTTAGGTCTCATTTATAAACAGTATTAGTGAAATGGTTTGATAATTACCTTGAAATTAACAGAATATGAGTAATATATATGGGTCAATAGTACGAACCAGAGCCCCTTTAGATAAACCTACCAAGCTACTTTGAAGGTTGTTGACCCAGTGATAAATCCATTTCAACACATGTGTTTCATTTTGCAACATTTTTGTCACACATTATCCTATATAATTTGAAATAACAGTGGAATCTTCACTATAGCTTCTTATAGAACTGTATTTTTTTGTCCAAAAGTTACATACTCTTCAGGACAAGCCTTTTTAAAATGTTTTTAATGTTTTAAAACATTAAATGTTTTTTCATGTTTTGTGTGTCACACGTTTGTTTTATATAAAATCATAAGTATAAGAGCTGAAGTCTGAGTTTATCATCTTTAACTCACTGTGTGATGAGCGCAGTGCAAAGCAGCTTGTGCTTTAACAACTCTTTCTTTCTTTCTTTACAGTACGATATAATAGAAATTAAGGTGAGACTAATACACTTAAACACACCATTGGGTATAATAAACTAAAATTTACATTTTTTAAAGTTTGATTCTAAACAAATACTATAAAGCAAATTCCTTTAAGAAAATGATAACTCAAGCTATATTCACAAGCATTTTCTGGTGATATTAACAGCCTTTGATGTTCTTTATCAGTAGATGGATGGATGGACTTTTCAGTATAAAAGTTTTTTTTTTATAAATGTCTTTTTTTGCACTGCATAAACTCGTCCAAGACTAGCTAATAATAGCCAACAAGTGGACCAAAATATATGATGAATTTGTCAAACTACATAAAACTTGATTTAAGAAGGATGGAAGACAATATGTGTATATATATTTTTTGCAGCAATGTATGTACATTTGCCCATTATACAGATCAATATCTGTAACTGGGCACTGATATTAGCCTGCAAGTACATTCATCAGGATCTAATTGAGAGTAATTTCAAGATGCTTCATGTTTTCATGCTGTTTTTTTCCATTGAGAGTCAAGAAGTCCAACTTTTTACACCAAACCATGGCCCAGTTTTATCTGCCATCTTGTAGAAGGAGATGAAGAAATGCCACTCTTCCTGTATTCACGAGTTTCCTGTTGTCACTGTTCTTCTTTACTTCACTTAACAGGATTCTACCAGCAACAGGATTGGACAGTGGCTGAATGAAACATCCAATAGTAAGATATTGCAGCTTTCTTACGCCTTGAACTCTGAGGCCCGTGAAGGAGCCTACCAAGTTACTGTATCGATTGGGACAGATAAAATACAACACAGCTTCAAGGTGGAAAAATATGGTAAGTAAAAAAAAAAAAAAAAAAAATCTATTTCAATCCATGTGTAATAAAGCAAAGTTCTAATAATTTTACTTTGTCTCCAGTTTTGCCTAAATTTGACGTAACATTAAATGCGGCTAATGAAATAAGTATTAATCAGGAAGAAATCAAGGCTGAAGTATGTGCAACGTAAGTAAAAGCCATTTTGCACATTACTCTGAAATAATCTAAAACTAGATTAGGGAAGGGTTATTTTCAATGTTTTTTTCTTTATCTATTTAGGTATACATACGGCCAGCCTGTGCCAGGTAGTGTTGACATCAAGGTGTGCCGACCTTTTAGTGCATCTTATGTTAGACCCCTTATATACAACCCTGAACAGCCATTGGGAATCGTTGAGATGCAGGTGCCTTGTTCCGAGGAAACAAAGCAGGTACAGTAAATATGGTGACAGTCTAATGAAGTAAGGTGCATAGACCTTACATATCCTCCTACATAATGTACACTGTGCACATTTAAAACAACATATCGTCATCTGTCTTGTCAGTTCAATGTACAAACTGAGGAACGTAAACGTTCATTTTTATACAATGGAGATAGCAGGGGCGGATTTAGTCATTTTGAGGCCTAAGGCAAACACAGGCACGGGGCCATCCACAACCCTTGTTCTCCCCCTTTTCAGTCCTTATTTATCTGAGAAAGACGTGGTCTCTGTATGACAGTTGATTGGCCAGAGTGATGGATCATCTTCAATCATAACTCATTGATTAGGGTGACTGCTACTCACGGGGTCTAGTTGCTGAGTATTATGTGTGTCACCATCTTCGTCATTGCCATCATCATGGACAGTGAAAGCAGCAGTTCGATAATTACTTTGGTAACTCCAGATTCTATGATATATATACAGTAAATGCGGACGTAGTTAAGGCCCGTGCTGGACGCAAGGGCGGGAAAGAAAATCTTCACGACTGCGCATGCGCGAAGGGATAAACCCAATAGCGTAGCCTTAGAGGGCGAAGCCTATACGAAATAGAACCGTAACCATCTCCATTCAAAGGATCCTGTAAGGTTGTCTTGTATGTAGCCCCCGCATCACTAGAACATCCTGGGCTGAGACTGCCGGTGGGTAGCTCCTCTTCATCCGTGTTAGCATTACTAGCGCAAGCACCGGCTTCTTGCTGCTCTTCAGTAACACATTAATTGGTGAAAAGTAAGACAACAAATCATAACCAAAGTTTATGAGGCGTTTTAGGGGGCCCTTGGTAGCTTGGGGCCCAAGGCAATTGTCTACCTTTGCCTAATGGTAAGTCCGCCTCTGGGAGATAGTAGTTAGATATAAAGATTTGACAGTTAAAATCTTATTCTATTGTGCTTTCTAGACGGACAAGAGAGGTTGTGCCACTTTTGTCTTCACAATGTCAACTTTCACAAAAATTGCGCAACAGGCGCTACGAGATGTACTGCAACTCACTGCAAACATGAAAGAGGAGGGCACAGGCAAGTCATACAATTTATTGTATTTATAGTTTAAAAAGAATTAGTAGGCCTATAATGACAAAATGACTATGCCATGTATTGAAACAATATGGCAAACACATCGTTGTAACATGAAGGCGTCTTGTACAGGTATTACACGCTCACAAGAGAAGACTACAGTGATTTCATACGTTGTTGGAAAGTTGTCTTTCACTGACACTCCCAAGATTTATAACAAAGGATCAGATGTGGAAGGAAAAGTAAGTGCATTTGTCTTCACTTCTTCAATGTGATTCTATACACAGTGTAACTGAAGCAATGTGCATTCTCGGTGATACAACATTGTGCTTCCAACAGGTTAAAGCCGTTGATTACAATAATAGACCCATTCCTGACATGCCGGTGTTCCTGTTTGAGGGGGAAAGGTGGTCATCGCGTTTGTTACAGAATCTCACAACCGACAGTGATGGTTTCGCCATTTTCTCATTAAGCACAGCTGACTTTAAAGGGGACATCCAATTACAAGTAAGAAGTAGAAACTGCAATCTATAACCCAACATTTGCCAGCCACATTGTAACACTTTCACAAAGATGATAAAAAGTCCCAAATCTGAAACCTCAAATGGTTTCTCAGTTTGCTGCAACTAACCAATATGCCATAGGAACTGTCTACTACGTCTATACCTAAACATTTGTGTTGGCTGAATAAACTGAAGCTTTCTTCTACTTCAACCACCATCATCACATTTCTATATTCTCTGCTCTCTAGGTTAGCGACACACCAAGACTGCTTTTCCGTCCTTACAGAACGCCATACTATGAGTCTAACAATCACAAAGTGTCTTTGGCCACACTTTCTTCTCCTGATACTAAATCAGTCAGCTCCTTGGACGTAAAGACGAAGGATGAACCACTTTCCTGTGACAAAGAAGAAGACATCTTTATCCAATACACCATAGTTGGAGAGGCCCACAGCTTTGTGGATGTGATGTATCTGGTGAGTGGTTGGTGAACTATTTTCCCGTCACCAGTTCTCTTCCCAAGATATGGGGAAGATGTTTTTTAAAATGACCTTTACATAAGATAACTGACATCCACAGTTTACCTGGTAAGACTGAGAACCATATACCTAGGAGATTTTATGTTTTGTGCTACCTTTAAGCATAGCCTATGTTGAGTAACAATTGGCAAAGTTTGACAACTAACATTAGGTCTAACCCTGTTTACAGTTGCAAGGGCTGTAATAAAACGTGTAATGAAATCTGCAAAAGACAATTCAGATTAATGTATGTTTCTTTTAACCAAATAATAAGAGTTGAGTGCATCAAGCTAAATATCCAGTCTGGTGTGAGTAAAACCTAACCCTAACCACTGTAGAATCACAAACTCCTATTTAGGAAAAAAGATCACAATCAATGCACCTGAACCAGAATTTTTTTTAATTCCATAGTGCCTTGTCAAAACCCAGCGGCTACATTACCCAAAAGCAATCAACCATGACATGTTCAGATTCTAGTTGTTAGTAGTCTAATGTAGCTAATAGTGTGTACAGAGGTCTCCACATTACAGTTCAAAAGCCACAATCAACAAAGCTGACTCATTCAAGAGAGCCATAAGCAATAGTATTCACATGTACAGACTCATTAGATTGTCAGGCCATCAGTATATTATTAGCCGTCTGTTATTTGGTAGCGTAAGCAGTAGTTTGCTAAACTCAGAGTTACAGGGCCAGTTCAGTAAGCCAGATACCTCAAAGAGAGCCAGAGTAGATTCAACTACATCATTGACAGGCCCCAGGTCTGTTATTTTAGCTACAGTATTTTAGGCAGGCAAGTGTTTATGATGACAATAACTATGGCAAACTTTTTGACATAAATCATATGATCATATTCCTCTAAGTAGCATACTTAATAACATGAAACAAAACTACACATCAGAACAGTAGACAGTGTTGTAATCTGCTGTTAAAGGAAATGTGGTTTTATTGTTGCATTACTCATTCTTTGTCATTTTCTTTAAATTTCCCAGGTCTTATCAAGAGGAGCTATTGTTACACAAGGAGTTAAACGGGTGGAAGTTAAAGACAAATCAGGTGAGCAAAGAATGACTTGTCTTAAAGTTATCCTTTGAATTAGCATAACCAGTCTATTGATTTATGGAGGCATGTGAGTGATGATTGTTCATGTTGTTTCAGTGAATGAGGGCGAGGTGTCCTTTAAGCTGACAGTGTCTCCAGACATGGCACCAGACGTCCAGGTTGTGGCTTACGCCATCCTCCCCAGTGAGACTGTGATCGCCAAAAGCGCTGACTTCTCTACTGAGCAATGCTTCAGTCACAAGGTCAGCCTGAGAAAAACTAAGACATGTTGCAAGGCTTTTCTTGGGAGATTGTAGATACAGAATCAAAGTATATTCTATTTGGGATATCAATTTATTTAAATAATCAGTTATATATGTAAGGAATTATTTGGAGCACTTATGAATATCACACTTTTTACTTTAACCTTCTATTACATAGGGTGGTCAAATCCATGTTCTAATCCGACTTTTTTAAGTTTGAAAAGATCCCAGGTTGTCATCTACCACTAAAGTCCAGGCGGTGAGATATGTCTTTTCCGATTGTGTCAGGTGTCTCTGGAGTTTTCTCCGTCCTCGGCTGTCCCAGGAGAGGAGACCATCATGCAGGTTACCACCCAGCCAGAATCTCTGTGTGGTGTGAGCGCTGTTGACCAGAGCGTCCTCATCAAGGAGCCAGGGAAGACTCTGGATGCAAACAAGGTAACTACTGGAATCAACCAAAAGTATGTTATTTGTTACCTCTGCAAAATCTTTTGCATATTTATCATCCATTATTACTTTGCCGTTATTTACTTTTCCCAAGGTTATTCTTTGTTAATTTTCTCCCTCTATCAGTTTTACATTGTTATCAACTGTGCAATGCAGCTCAATACTGAGTAATCTTTTTACCCAGTTGTAAGCATGCTATTATGAAAATGCTATAGCATAAAGTTATGATCACATCTGTGAGGTGTATCCCGATAGATGTAAGAGTAGGCCTTAGTGTCCAAGAGTTTCCCAATTGTCAGATCTTTACAGAACACCAAACATTGTCAGTCGATAACTTTGAACCAAACCTTTCTTTTCAGATATTTCAATTGTTGCCGGTCACAAAAATGTCCAATATTCCAAATGACGTTCAAGATGGTGAAGAATGTTTTTATGTAAGACCGAGAAGATATGTCTTGCCATACCCCAATGGTGGTGGGACAGCTGATGCTTATACTGTTTTCCAGGTACGTCCTGCACAAATGAGTGTACAAAATCAAGAATATACTAATATAGTTTATTGCTGCACATTTATCAACTTTTCTGTGATGCCTTCTTAATTGTTGGATTATCTAGAATGTAGGGATGAAGATGGCAACAAACATGGTTATTCGAGAGCCTTCATGTCTCAAATACAGAGGAAGAGACGACTTTGGGGATTATGGTGACTTTCTTTTTTCCTCCATCGAGTGACACATGCTGAATATTTAAAAAAGGTCACTATGTCAATGCTTTCATTTTTTTCTAACACAATATTTTCTACTTTCTTCTCAGAGATAATGGAAGTACTTATAGACAGACACCTTGTTAAATCTGCTGGGACTTCTGGTATGTCATCTCCTGATAAACCACCAATAGAGACAGTCCGCACTTTCTTCCCTGAGACCTGGATATGGGACCTGGTGGAAGTTGGGTGAGTTTTGCCACAGAATGTTTGATGGTCATAAATGTGTTTGAGTGTATGACTGCATCTTATGTATGTGCACCTTCCTGCTGTCTCCCTCCACACATGAATGGCATGAAACTAATTTACTGACACTGCTCCTAAGCTTGTTTTCAGCCATTTTAGGAGTGTTATTTTAGTTGTTATTCTAAGCAAAAGATGCCAACAGAAGATTCTTTTAAAATTATTGTGTACGGGAAATGGTCTGTTTGGTCTAGAGTCCAAATGTAACCCAGCATAATTGCATTCATTTAGTTTCTGAGATCTAATGGATGCATATGAAACAATTTCACATTTCCACATTCTTTTTAGGTAACTGTAATGTGGTGGTGTTACTGCAATTAAGTCTACACGTTAGTAAACTACTGACATTGTTGTTGTTTTTTGACTAATCTGAATTATGTGAGTATGTTTTTCAAGTTCCCTGTATGCATCTGTTTCTGCTCATCCAGAGAGTCTGGAACAAAGGACGTGGCACTCACTGTCCCGGACACCATCACCACCTGGGAGACGGAGGCTTTCTGTCTGTCCCCTCAAGGTTTCGGTTTGGCTCCACGTAAAAACATCACCGTCTTCCAGCCCTTCTTCCTGGAGCTCAGCCTGCCCTACTCCATCATCCGGGGGGAGCACTTTGAACTGAAGGCAACCATCTTCAACTACTTGACCAGCTGCATCATGGTAATGCAATAAAAAATAAAAAAAGTTAACATTCTTACAAAGCAATGCTAACATGCTGTCTTTTAGCAGGTTTCATGTTTACCATTTTCCCCACCTTTATTGTATTAGCATTTACAATTAGCTACTTAGCTCAAAACACAAAGTACAGTAAGATGGTAATTGGTCTGCAGGTATTTTGGTCGTAAACCAAAGTACTTAACAAAGTGAATATTTATAAATTTACAACTTACCTGATGATGGCTCTAGATGAAAAGTTAAGGGATCGCCAAATGTAGGTAGTTGAATGCCAAATGTACCGAATTAAATGGAAATTCATCCAACATTAATGCAGCTGTCAGACACCAAACAAGACGAGGACCACAAAAGCGTCACGTTCGATAGTTTATTAAAGGGTAAAGGGTATGGGAGTTTCAGAGGTACCGGGAAATCCAAAGGCACCGAAACAGAGTCAGGGTCAGGCACAGGACAGGGAGCCGGACGGGTAGGACGGTTAGGGACCCCTCTGGGGCGGCCCCTACGGATAGCAGGTTGGCCAAGATGCATGCGGTGGAAGTCGGCGACGAGTGTCCGGTCCAAAATCCGACAGGCAGGCACCCAGGTTCTCTCCTCAGGCCCACAGCCCTCCCAGTCGACGAGATACTGAAGGCCCCTACCTCTCCGTCTGGACAGAAGCAGGCTTCGAACGGTGTACACCAGCCCACCGTCAACGAGGCGAGGAGGAGGAGGTGGAGGCGCCACGGGAACCAGCGGGCTTTCATGTGTCGGCTTGACTTTCGAAACATGAAACGTAGGGTGCACCCTCATGGATGTCGGCAACTGGAGCCGGACTGCGGTAGGGCTGATGATCCTCTGGATAGGGTATGGGCCGAGGAATCGAGGTGCAAGCTTACGTGATTCCACCCGCAGAGGGAGGTCCTTGGCTGACAGCCACACCTTCTGGCCAACACGGTAGATGGGTGCCGGCGTTCTTCGGCGGTTAGCCCCAATGGCATAGCTGACAGCTGACTTGAGTAGCGTGGCACGAGCTTGTGACCAGGTACGACGGCAACGGCGGGCATAGGCGAGGGCAGACGGGCAGGACACGTCTCCTTCCTGGCTGGGAAACAGGGGGGGCTGGTAACCATACACACACTGGAAAGGTGACATACCAGTGGCGGAGCAGGTGAGAGAGTTGTGAGCATATTCTATCCACGTCAGTTGTTGCGCCCAAGCCAGAGGTTTGCGAGAAACCATGCACCGCAGCGCCTTCTCCAGCTCCTGGTTTGCCCGCTTGGACTGTCCATTGGACTGGGGGTGGAACCCAGAGGTGAGACTCACTGTGGCCCCTAGCAGACGGCAGAACTCCTTCCAGAATGTAGAGGTGAATTGCGGGCCTCTGTCAGAAACAACATCCCTGGGTAGCCCGTGAAGACGGATGACGTGATCAAGAACGGCCTGGGCAGTCTCTCTGGCCGATGGCAGGTTAGGCAGGGGGATGAAGTGTGCCATAGGCAAGGGCTGGAGTAAACCAGCGGGGGGCCGAATGGAGGACTTGTTCTGATTGCAGGTGGGGCAGGCACGGACGAATTCCCGGACATCCTTTCTCAAAGAAGACCACCAGAATCGCTGGGCAAGGAGATGGCAGGTGCGGGCGGAGCCCGGGTGGCAGGCAAGGCGGGAGTTGTGTCCCCACTGTATGACCTGGGACCTCAAATTCTCTGGGACGAAGAGACGACCGTCCGGGCATGCACTGGGACTGGGATGACCACGGAGGGCTTCTTGAAGTTCCACCTCGATATCCCAGGTCAGGGCAGCTACAACGCAGGGATCAGGCAAAATTGATGCAGGTTCCTGGGAAGAGGTGCCATCCTTCTGGAACTGACGGGAGAGAGCGTCCGGCTTGGTGTTCCGAGAACCTGGGCGGTATGACAGGGTGAAGTTGAATCTGGTGAAGAACAAAGCCCAGCGGGACTGTCTGGGGTTAAGACGTTTGGCATTGCGGATGTATTCGAGATTTTTGTGATCAGTCCAGACCAGAAACGGAACTGTGGACCCCTCCAGCCAGTGACGCCACTCCTCCAGGGCAAGCTTGACAGCCAACAGCTCACGGTCTCCAACATCATAATTGCGCTCCGCAGGAGAAAGCCGGCAAGAAAAAAATGCACAGGGGTGCAGCTTGTTGTCCTCTTCTGCCCGTTGAGAGAGTATGGCCCCGACACCCGCGTCTGAAGCATCCACCTCGACAACGAACTGCCGGTCTGAATCCAGCATCTGGAGGATGGGGGCAGTGGTGAACCGGGCCTTGAGGGTATGAAAGGCGGTGTTGGCCTCTGGGGTCCAGAAAAAGGGGTGTTTAATGCTGGTCAGAGCTGTGAGGGGAGCGGCGACGGAGCTGTAGCTCCGGATGAATTTCCGGTAGAAATTGGCAAAACCGAGGAATTGCTGCAACATCTTTCTATTCCCCGGAACTGGCCAGGAGGTGACTGCCGAGACCTTTGCGGGGTCCATCTGGATATTGCCTTCAGTGACGATGTATCCCAGGAATGACACAGTCTTAGCATGGAACTCACATTTCTCCGCTTTGACATAGAGAGAGTTCTCCAGAAGTCGACGAAGAACCAGCTGGACATGACGGATGTGTTCAGACAGAGTCCTGGAGAATATTAAGATGTCATCCAGGTACACAAAAACGAATTTGTTCAGCATGTCCCGCAGCACATCATTTACCAGCGCCTGGAATACCGCTGGGGCGTTGGTGAGGCCAAATGGCATTACCAGGTACTCGTAATGGCCGGTGTGGGTGTTGAATGCAGTCTTCCACTCGTCACCCTCCCTTACTCGCACTAGGTGGTAAGCATTCCTAAAGTCCAGTTTTGTGAAAATAGTGGATCCCTCCCAGCCAACATGTACATATGGGCCCCATATGGGTTACAAATGGGCTCAATGGGTACCAAGTGGGCACGGGCTTTAACTGGGCAAAATGTCTGGGCCCCATAGGAGATATGAGTGGGCAAAGTGGGCATGGGATGGAAGTAGGCGATTTATGTGGGCCCCATGTGGGTTACCTAACATGAGACCCACATGGAAAGCCCATGAGGGCCAACTCTAAGGGTACCATAGGGGATATGAGTGGGCAAAGTGGGCATGGGATGGAAGTAGGCGATTTATGTGGGCCCCATGTGGGTTACCTAACATGAGACCCACATGGAAAGCCCATGAGGGCCAACTCTAAGGGCACCATAGGGGATATGAGTGGGCAAAGTGGGCATGGGATGGAAGTAGGTGATTTATGTGGGCCCCATGTGGGTTACCTAACATGAGACCCACATGGAAAGCCCATGAAGGCCAACTCTAAGGGCCCCATAGGGGATATGAGGGGCAAAGTGGGCATGGGATGGAAGTAGGAGATTTATGTGGGCCCCATGTGGGTTACCTAACATGAGACCCACATGGAAAGCCCATGAAGACCAACTCTAAGGGCCCCATAGGGGATATGAGTGGGCAAAGTGGGCATGGGATGGAAGTGGCGATTATGTGGGCCCATGTGGGTTACCTAACATGAGACCCACATGGAAAGCCCATGAGGGCCAACTCTAAGGGCCCCATAGGGGATATGAGTGGGCAAAGTGGGCATGGGATGGAAGTAGGCGATTTATGTGGGCCCATGTGGGTTACCTAACATGAGACCCACATGGAAAGCCCATGAGGGCCAACTCTAAGGGCCCCATAGGGGATATGAGTGGGCAAAGTGGGCATGGGATGGAAGTAGGCGATTTATGTGGGCCCCATGTGGGTTACCTAACATGAGACCCACATGGAAAGCCATGAGGGCCAACTCTAAGGGCCCATAGGATATGAGTGGGCAAAGTGGGCATGGGATGGAAGTAGGCGATTTATGTGGGCCCATGTGGGTTACCTAACATGAGACCCACATGGAAAGCCCATGAAGGCCAACTCTAAGGGCCCCATAGGGGATATGAGTGGGCAAAGTGGGCATGGGATGGAAGTAGGAGATTTATGTGGGCCCATGTGGGTTACCTAACATGAGACCCACATGGAAAGCCCATGAGGGCCAACTCTAAGGGCCCCATAGGGGATATGAGTGGGCAAAGTGGGCATGGGATGGAAGTAGGCGATTTATGTGGGCCCCATGTGGGTTACCTAACATGAGACCCACATGGAAAGCCCATGAGGCCAACTCTAAGGGCCCATAGGGGATATGAGTGGGCAAAGTGGGCATGGGATGGAGTAGGCGATTTATGTGGGCCCCATGGGGTTACCTAACATGAGACCCACATGGGAAAGCCATGAGGGCCAACTCTAAGGGCCCATAGGGGATATGAGTGGGCAAAGTGGGCATGGGATGGAAGTAGGCGATTACTGTGGGCCCCATGTGGGTTACCTAACATGAGACCCACATGGAAAGCCCTTGTGGGCCAACTTAAGGGCCCCAAAGGGGATATGAGTAGGAGAAGTGGTCATGGGATGGAAGTAGGCGATTTATGTGGGCCCCATGTGGGTTACCTAACATGAGACCCACATGTTACATGTTCCTCTTATTTTTAGAGCACTACTGGCCAAAGGTTAGGCAGCTTTCTGATGCTGTGTTGTTGTTTTTTTTCTACAGAACTCTGTTATTTTTTCATCTTAAAAACATCTAAATCCCAGTTAAACATTGGTGGACTATATTTTATAATCATAATTAATGTAAATACAGACATATGATAGGCTTACATGGACATGTGAAACATTCTAAGTTCAGAATAAATCAGGGTATAAACCCTGATTAAGATCTACAGGTTATAGTTTCCTTCTTCATAACTCTGTGATGTACATGAAAGCAACAAAATTCAGGAGTGCTGTAACAAGGTGGACTGCCGTTGGTGTTAGACTGGATTGCTCTGTATTCATACAGTCAATATTACAGTCAAACTTGCAAAACAACGTGACAGCATTGTCATCAGCATGTCTGCTGTGGCATGTTGGCAGGTAGGCCTAGCGTGTGGTTGGACAGGCTTGTAAGGAGAGCTGGTTCTGTGGTTGGCCAGACTTGATTAAACTCTTTTACTAGGATTTTAGTGCTCTCTTACCTCTGACACATCACAGGGGGGAAAACACAACACAAGTAAGCAGCTGCAGTTCTATGGGGCTGAAGCGGAATGGAATGGCCAGGCAGGTTGAAGCTGACAATTGTCTACAACAGCAATTCCTCAACATATAGAAGGGCCGGGATTCTGTAGGCCAATGCATTTTGACCGCCAGATTCCAAACTCTATAATCTCTCAAGATAAATATCTTTTAGAAAAATGAAATAACACCAAAATGTACAATTTATCGAGTTCCATTATGCACTGAGTAGCCCAGGTGTCAATAATTCATATCATGGCCTAGTAAATGTAATTATTTTCATATCTGAAAAAAGATGGTATCGAAATCATTCAACATAACTCATAACAGGCAATAAAAGTATCTTATTTGAACATTTATAACTAACCTAGCCTGGCACTGCCTATGTTGGCGTCTGCTGTGGTGGCAGCGCTGCTCGGACCGTGGCCCAGTGCCCTTTTCCCTTCTATAAACTCGGCTCTCAGCTTCATGAAATTTCTCTGAATAAATTTACTGTTGGTGCACTCATTGGAGCGGATGTGTGCAGTGAATCCAGCCAGTTTGAAGATGTGTGAAGTTATATAAACACGTAGGCAGCCACCGGCCACCTAGCTACATGGAGCCTACCGCTCCTTCCACAGAGAGCGCCCGGCGCTGCCTTCTGATTCAGAACAGAGTCCATTTACACCGTATTTATTGTGGTATCCTGCTTTGCCGACTCTGGCTTGCCTTCGGTCTATCGCTGATGCTCACACTTGTGCTCTACACCGCTGCGTTTCTCTGATAGAGACGCTATAGTTACCAAGCAAAATATGACAGTGTATGGCAGAAATAGGTGAAGTGATTTTATTTATATTTATATTTATTTATTTATTTTTTGCCTTGTGTGAAGGCTAATGTATAAACAAACTGTTTTAAATGAAAATATAGACTTTCTGTGAAAAGTCAGATACGGCAGGATTGTATTTTTCATCCAGCAAAGTTATTTCATATATAAATTTAAAAGCAGTCAAAATGACCGTCATGGCTGTTCAGTGTTAAGCCACTGGATAGCCTATAGATTTCACAGTAATAATTGTATAGACAAGAATAAAACAAAAGAAAAAAAAAAGAATAATTGATACGTATTACGTAAGTATATGTACGTATAGTATCAATTATTATTTTTTATTTTGTTTTATTTATATATATATATATATATATGCTGGCCAGGTTTTTAAAAATAAGAGTTCAGTTTAAACGCGCGTATTGCAACATACTATAACGGTCACACTGCGCGCTTTTATTTGAATTTTAACGGATCAGCGCCGACAGCAGCAGCAGTAGCAGAGCAGACGCGCAGCAGCAGCTCGCTCTCAACACTGGTGAGTAGCATACCTGTCTCTCTGTTATGTAAATGATGTAGACGTCTTGCATTAAACATCATTACTATCTATCGAAGTAATGTGAGCTAGTTAAAACAATGGGGAATTTACAAAAATGCTTGTAGACTAAGCTAATGTTGTGTGTTTTAGCTAGCTAACTTTAGCTAAGTTAGTGTTAGGCCTAACCCAGTTAGTCGACATAAACGTTACTGGTTTTATACAGCCCCTCTCGAAACCAATGGCAGAATAAACTATTTGGAGGCAGTATTCTAAACCATTTTGAATACAAAAATGCAAGCTGAATTAGCTCAGCAGCCACATTGGGCGGTCTTTTTTTTTTTGCTTCTGCCGCTTTTTCTTTTTAGTTTTGTGTGAATTAGTTAAAAGACATTTGTAGTAATGTACAAAACAAGCTGTGTAAGCTGTGATGAAGCTTGTGTTACATAAAGTAATTGTTTAAGCTATATCCGTTTCAGCTGCATGTATGAATCTAGGTTTGAATCTAGGAATCTAGTTTGTTTTTCCTGAGTGGGTATTCTTTTAAGAAAATGCTGTCTTTCTCAGTGTAAACTCAATAAGTCTCCATTTTTTACTGGAATCTTGTTTGTGTACTTCATAATGTGTGTTGCAGTGACAGTGTCTCCCCAACCCTTATGCAATCACGCTGCAAATAAATGCAATGCAAATGCAATACATGTATTAAGTGTGGAAAAAAAAATCTTAAATCCACCAGCCATTTTCATTTGCAACAATCTCAAAAAAGGCTGCAAAATCCGTGTCTATGAAAGGCAATTATTTCCTCACGTTTCAAAAGACATTCCTGAAGGTGTTGAACTGAAACAGCCCATGTATCTGGACCACTGCCAGCAGATTTTTCCATGCATCAGGGTGTTCAATATAAAAATGTATAAACTCAAAGACACAATCATCTCAAACTCCAGTGGTTCCAACTGTTTTGAACTGAGAGGCAGAGTTGCAGTTGTGAGGATATTGTACATTCCACTGCAGAAAAACATATAGTGTACTTTTTGAAACAGGGGCATGTTTTTTCAACTACCCCATTGATTCGACATGTCTGGAGTTTGTTTACTATCAAACTGTCTGGTCAGCTTGCCAGTGCTCCAGTAACAGACTTTACAAAACCACTGCTGTATTGCCTCTTCAGAAAAATGTTTGTGGCGTTGCCTCAACTACACAGCACATAACATGATGAACTTTGCAGGATGCCCTCATTCAGTGTGGTGGAGTTTGTGGATGAAATTGACCCTGATGGCTGCAAGAAGGTGGACATCATCCATCAGAATGGTTCGAGGGCACCGACGGAAAATTATGGCTGGTGGCCACCAGCCACATTGCTCAATGTGACCAAGGCCGTGAAAGAGAGCACACCACCAGCTTAAAACTGGATTCTGTGTAATATGCGTGTGATGGGAAATGCAGGTAACTTTAATTTTCCTAATTAACTACTGCTCTATTTCTAGATCATCATTACAAACAGGCAAGATCACACCAAACCAATTAAATTGATTTCAGTCCTCACACATGTCATAGTTGCTCTCGGTGTGCTCTTGATTGCATACCTGCAACCACACTATCCCTCTGCAGATTAGACATCTGCTTCATATATGTATACTGTATGTGCATGTTTTTTTTTCAATTCATACTGCTACATACAGATGTGCACTGTGATACTCTCTGCAGCTCATATCTGTGTGACAGTAGAAGAAGAGGAAGACTGACTAGTTTATAAGCCGTCACACTTCTATCAAGTAAATCCTGACCATGAGTTTGCACATTTACAGCAGTGATTGTATTTTACAGTGGTCATTGTATTTTACAGCTACTTATGCGGAGGCCAGGGTAAAGCTTCATCAAGCGAGTATACATCCGACCTGACAGACACGAAGATGGCTTGATAAAGAGAAAGTAGGTGTTTGTGGGGGAATACAGGTTAAAAGTAATTTCCATAATATAGAATCAGTAGGTATGGTTTACCTTAAATATCTTCATATAACCTCTCTAGGGCAAGGTCAAAACTCTTCCAGAGTCAGAGCAAGCATCTAGAATCAAGTGAGCATTCTGATTCAGAGGACAAACTTCCACCCACTCCCCCAGAAAAACACCTTTGGCCAGCAGCAAATAAAATGACCAGCCAGATTACCAGCCCACTGCCCAGCGAGTTGCCAGCCCCAGTTGTGAAGCCATGTTCTCTAAACTTCTTACAATTGTAGAAGAAATTAAGGAGACCCAGAAGGTTCATGGTAAGATGCTAAATGCCTTGCTGAAGAAGCAAGATACATCAGTGATGGAGGTTCCTGATGGTGTGGTTTTCCCACTGCAAACTCAAGCAGACGTTGAGGCGCTTGAGGAGCTACTGGGGGACCGCAGTCTAATGTCTGCTGTTGTAGGTATTTATTTATTTATTTATTTATTCCTTATGGTCTTGGCAGTTATTGTAAGCCTTTTTTTCTCCTTTTGGTTCTCATTCCTAGGTTGCCATGGTGGCAGACATAGGGGGCACAAATGTAGATGACGCAACGAGACGAATGATGAAATACATTCTGTCAAACGAGCTGGCATTGGACAACATGTTTGGCCGTCACGGGAAAAAGAAGTTTAAGGACTTGTGTCTTTCAACGTTCTGTATGGTAAGTAAATCAGAGAAGTTCTACAACTATTGAAAATAATTTGTTGAAAAACATTCCATCTGCAAGGATTAAGGCTGAATCCTATTTCTCCATCTTACCCTGCCCCTTACTCCTTACCACTAGCCTTGGCCCTTGACACCGAGTGGTAAGGGCTAGGAGTGAAAAACATACCCCTATGAAATGGGACACCACTTTTTTTAAATCATCATACAGTATTGATCACAAACTTCCAAGATGCTGTCTGTAAGTGTGTCTATATGTTGATTGTGTGGGTTTTGACAACAGTGTCGTGCATTTAAATATTTAGTTATTTTTTTGTTCCCTTTGGTGGTGGTGGTGCAGATGTTCTTATCTGTGTAGTACTTAGGTATTACTTTTTTTCAGTGAAATAATTTTTTCTTGCTTTAATCCCTGTATCTGTTTGCGGCCCACATTTCATTGTATGGACTTACATTTATTTTGAATACGCACCAGTAAGGTAGGGAGCACGGTGGCATTTTCAAATTAAAGTAAATTAGAGGAAACATTTTTCACAAGATGAAAATGCAAGGAACATCCTGGACTGCACTATTTTGAGAACTGCTCATCTAATTATTTTTAATACTAAATAAGTTTAAATCAACATATAAATAGCAATCTTTTTATACAAATAATGCTGGTTATATTGGCATTTCAAACCTGAAGCCTGCATTTTACAATTGAAGCCTCAACTAAAGTGTATCAGCTATTGCTTTTAATGTATTTTGGCATTTTAATGTGACAAAATGTGCATCATTTTATAATTATTTGTACACACCTAACAAAGCTCCTAGATATTAATTAAGATTATGAGGGAAACTGTTTTAAGTTCAAATACTTCATAAATACATAACATATCCTTCATACTTTTGCTAATATAGCACTGAATTTGGCAATTTTCTAATTCTAAATGGTGTTTAAAGAGTTTTTTAATGTAACTCATACTGTCAACCAAATTTGTTTACAGAGGCTCTTAAGAAGAATTCGTTGACTGCACAGGTGAACCAGCAGGAGGCAGAGAGGGCACTGTCGAATGGTTCACTGGGGCAAGAGACAGAGGAGGACGAAGGTTATCTAGACAGCCAGTGCCAAATTAAACAGAACTGAGCAGTGGTGGAATGTGAGTGCAGAACATTTGTATTCAGCTAAAAGTAGATTTAAACTGTTAAAATATTTATAATTTTTCATCAATATTTTTATCACATGTTAAAAATATTGACACACTGTTATTTCATTAATGAATGTTGATCATTTTGTCTATCAACAAAAACTTTCTAAATAAAAAGTTGAAATCAGAGAATGTGGCCATTTTTAAAGAACCTGACTCAAACTGGTAATTTTTTTTTATTAATTGTTGCAGCTCTAGGATGGTTTAATCAAATTGTACTGAGTACTCAATTAGGATTTTAAAAACATGTCTTGCCTAGCTGGGGCCCATCTAAAACCTGATGTAATCCTGCCTTAGACCCACATGGGCAATTGGCCCGGGGCCATGGAACCCTTGGACAATCCCACTTGCAACCCATATTTCAGCTCATACTTCCCCATGTAGGCCCCACATAAAGTTTAAAGCTGGGACCAAGAGGGTCTTGTCTGTGTCGCCCATCTGGGGCCAGTTTAAAACCTGGTGCAATCCTGCTTTAGACCCACATGGGCAAGTGGCTTGGGGCCAACATGGAAACTGCGGACAATCCCACTTGCAACCCACATTTTAGCCCATACTGTCCCCATGTAGGCCCCACATAGGACTTAAAGCTAGGACCAAGATGGGTCTTGTCTGTTTTGCCCAGCTGGGGCCCATCTAAAACCTGGTGTGATCCTGCCTTAAACCCACATGGGCAATTGGCTTGGGGCCAACATGGAATCTGCGGACAATCCCCCATATTTCAGCACATACTGGCCCCATGTAGGCCCCACATAGGACTTAAAGCTGGGACCAAGATGGGTCTTGTCTGCGTCGCCCATCTGGGGCCAGTTTAAAACCTGGTGTAATCCTGCTTTCGACCCACATGGGCAAGTGGCTTGGGGCCAACATGGAAACTGCGGACAATCCCACTTGCAACCCACATTTTAGCCCATACTGTCCCCATGTAGGCCCCACATAGGACTTAAAGCTAGGACCAAGATGGGTCTTGTCTGTTTAGCCCAGCTGGGGCCCATCTACAACCTGGTGTAATCCTGCCTTAAACCCACATGGGCAATTGGCTTGGGGCCAACATGGAACCCGCGGACAATCCCATATGGGTATGATCTGACAATCCCACATGGGGCCCATGATTCTGCCCACTTTTTACCCACATGGGCCCCGCATAAAAATGTTGGCTGGGCTGGAGCAACTCAAAAGCAGAGGTGAGTAAAGGCAGAGGGTACCGGTTCTTCACTGTGACATCATTGAGACCTCGATAATCAATGCAGGGGCGAAGAGAACCATCTTTCTTTCCCACAAAGAAGAACCCGGCACCAGCAGGAGAGGAAGACGGGCGGATAAGTCCAGCTGCCAGGGAGTTCCTGACGTACTCCTCCATAGTTTTTCTTTCAGGAGGGGATAGTGAGTAGAGGTGACCTTTGGGTGGAGCAGTACCAGGGAGAAGATCAATGGCACAGTCGTACGGACGGTGTGGGGGCAGTGATGTGGCTTTGGTCTTGTTGAACACCTCTCGGAGACCATGGTAACAGTCAGGAACATTAGAGATGTCAGGGGCAATGCTGGGGGGTACTGAGCCGGGGAACAGCGAGGCAGCACGCAAACAGGTCAGGTGGCAGGTGACCCCCCACTCTTTCACAGTTCCGGAGGCCCAATCAAGGTGAGGATTGTGGAGACGGAGCCAAGGGTAGCCCAAGATTAGGGGTTGGCCTGGAGAGCTGAGCAGATGGAAGCGGATGGTCTCACGATGGTTTCCTGACACCATCATAGAGACGGGAGCTGTGGTGCTGGTGACTGTGCCAAGTAAGTGACCATCCAGGGCCCGGGCTGGAACAGGAGTGGACAAGCGATGGTTTTCCAAGCCCAGCTGACGAGCAAGTCCCGTGTCAATAATGTTTGCTTCTGCGCCAGAGTCCACCAGAGCTGCCAGAGTGTGGGTAGAATTAGACAGGTGAAGACAGACTTGGATGAGGGGTTTACGACTGATGGAGGGCGGAATGTTCATTGAGCTCATCCGGATTCCTCCTACATCTGGTGAGCTCCGGCTTTTACTGGACAGGTGACGACTCGATGACCATCCCCACCACAGTACAGACACAAGTTGGAGGTGAGGCGTCGCTGGCGCTCTGCAGGGGTTAGGGAGGCGCGGCCGATCTCCATCGGTTCAGACTGGTCCAGCTGGCTAGATGGTGTGGCAGGTGAGGACAGAAGAGCAGTTGGGACCCTCCGTGTGCTAGTAGATGGACCCTGGCGCCCTCTCTCACGACGGCGGGCCTGAATCCTGCGGTCGATGCGGACAGCCAGGGCAATGGCTTCATCGAGAGTGGAGGGTTGATCATGGGAAACCAACTCGTCCTTTACGTAGTCCGCCAGGCTGTGGAGGAAAGCATCCACCAATGCTTCCATGTTCCAGGAGCTCCGACTTGCCACAGTTCGAAAGTCGATGGAGTAATCTGCAACAGTCCTTCTACCTTGGCGAATACTTATCAGAGTCCGAGATGCCTCGGCAGTTGTGGATTCCAAATCGAATACCTTGAGCATCTCCTCTGCGAATAGGTTGAAGGTCATACATGCTGGGGTCTGGCGCTCGAACTCCGCCGTTCCCCAGAGACGAGCTCGGTCCGTCAGGTGAGTAATCACGTAACCGACCTTTGCCCCTTCAGTGGCAAAAGTCCTGGGTTGCAGGGTGAACTGGACACGGCAGCTCGTCAGGAACGCCCGTACCTGGGTTGGGTCGCCGCTGAACCGTTCTGGATTGCCGATCCTGGGTTCTGGGACTCCAACAGCCGCGGCAGTAGGGGACTGGGCAGGAGACTCGGGTGCTGGGCCGGTGAGCAGGCTGACTGGAGCTGGGCCGGTGGGAGCAGGCAGAGGAGAAAGGTTGGTGAGAAGTTGGATAATCATTGCAAGTTGTTGTTGCTGTTGCTGTTGCTGCTGGAACTGCTGACGCTGCTGGAAGCCGGCTTGGAGTAGAGAGGCAATGTCAGCCGTGTTGCGATCCACCTCTCTCTCTGTCTCTACCAGGCGTTGCATGGCGGTGGGTGGTTCTGAGCCGTCGGTTTCCATGCTGTTATGACCGTGCGCTGGGTCCATGTTTGGTCAGATCGTACTGTCAGACACCAAACAAGACAAGGACCACAAAAGCGTCACGTTCGATAGTTTATTAAAGGGTAAAGGGTATGGGAGTTTCAGAGGTACCGGGAAATCCAAAAATCAGCACATGTGTAGATCCCCAGTAGCCGAACAGCGAGAGCAGGAGCTGGATGATCCGAGAAGTCCGGAGCAGGAGAACACGGAAGTAATCGAGCGGATCCGGGATCACCAGTAGAGAGTCAAAAAAGCTTTTCCCAAAACAGGCAGGTAACAGGTACCGGTAGCAGACGATCTGACAAGTGAGGACTGAAAAACAAGGCGTTATATACAGGACATGATGAGTGGTGAATGCAGTGCAGCTGGTAGGTAACGAGGGTGAGGCAGAGCAGAGCAGAAACAGGTGAAAGTCATCAAACCCCAATCAGTGTGTTACCAGGCAGAGAGAGAGCTCATGACAGCAGCTTATGGTTATGTAATACCTGCGATCATTTGTGATGAATCAATACTGGTTGTTTGTGCTATTACAGTAGTTTCTTCTCAGAGAAACACTGACTATCTCTAATTTTCATTATCTAGATCTAGAAAAAATAGATCATAATTATTAGGACATGCAACGTATTTGTAAATATAGGTGTGTTTGTGTGAGTGTGTGTGTGTGTGTGTGTGTGTGTGTGTGTGTGTGTGTGTGACCCTGATGAATCCAAACTTTTGGATGCACAACATACTTTTATACATACTTTTACAACATCATTTGTTGGGTTATGAGTTAAAAAGACAACTGCAAAAGATTAAAGTAGACTTTTCCTACTCCCTTTTCAATGTAGAATCAAAGGCACATTTTAAAACATTGATGAAACCTGTCAGTGATTGCTGTTTCACTCTACCCACCTCCCTAGCCGGTTCTGTCACCTCACTCAAGACTTGATGCACCGGGGAATTGTTAAATGCTGCAGCCCTTTTCTGTAGTAACAGTTTTTTGCATTTGACAAAAATCTCCAGTTTTTAAAAATGTTGTTCTCTCTCTTGAACAGGTCTCTGTGACTCCAACCCCCTCCTTAGATTACACCCTCACCCCCCTCTCTGGTGACCAGTACACATCCTGTCTGTGCGGCGGTGAGCGCAAGACCCTCAGCTGGACCATGGCCCCCTCAACCTTAGGTGAGAATCAAGCTTTTATCCACAAGGCTGTTGAGGTGGAGGAGCCCTTTTTGATCTCTGGGAAATCAGTGAGATCCACCTTAGTGATAAAATGTTTTGACATTTTTGTAATAAAAAATCAAATCAAATTCAAATCAAATTTCACACTGTTTGTTCTGTTCAGGAGTTGTAAATGTCTCAGTGAGTGCTGAGGCTGTGACATCCCAAATTTCATGTGACAATGAGGTTGTGAGCGTGCCTGAAAGGGGACGAATTGACGTGGTCACACGGCCTCTCATAGTAAAGGTTGGTACCTTAAAAACAAGATGACAAAGAAAATGTTTATCCATTAACCAAATGGAAGCTCTGTGTAACTCACATTATTTCTTCCCCTCTCAGGCTGAGGGAACTGAGATAACAAAGACCTACAACTGGCTGCTCTGCCCAAAAGGTCTGTACTTCACACCAGGCATGGCCCATCAAACATGTGAAAAGACAAATACTGGAAGTGGAATAGATTGCATGTTAAAAAATGTAATGGAGACATTCACTACTTGCATAAAACACTTCATTGTGATTACGGCAAGCTTAGCGCAGGTGCATCAGATTGATTTACTGTTAAATAAGTGAAAGAACCCTCCCCTTTGTGATTTTATCTTTCTTGATCCACTAACTGTCCGTTTCATCTAAAAGACATCTTTGTAATAGTGCTGAGTGTTTCTCTCTCCCTCTGTTCACAGGGGAAGCTTTGACAGAGGAAATGGACATACAACTCCCCGAGGACATTATTGATGGATCTGCCCGTGCTTCAGTTTCAGTCCTTGGTAAATTAATAGAAAATTCATTTTACTTGAGAATTGCTTTACCAAGAAAATTCTAGGACGGGAACAGGCTTCCAAACTCCCTATGAATCACAGAGGGAGATTTATTGACCTGCCCGAGGAAGCCCGGGGCCCCCGTCTGGAGTCAGGCCCGGATCACTGAGCGCCTGTTGGCCGGGTTTGCTGCAGAGCCCAGCCGGGCACAACCCGAAAAAAAAGCTACGTGGCGCCTATCTCTCCATTCCGTGGGCCCACCACTTGTGGGAAGAACTGCTGGGGGCGGTGAAGGTCAGGGGCCTTGACGGACCAGACATGGGCGGCAGAGGCTGGCTCTGGGGACAAGGAATGTCACCTCTCTGTGAGGGAAGGAGCTAGAACTTGTGCGAGAGGTGGAGCGTTACCAGTTAGATCTGGTAGGGCTTAGCTCTACGCACAGTTTTGGTTCTGGAACCATACTCCTGGATAGGGATTGGACTCTTTTCTACTCCGGAGTTGCCCAGGGCATGTGGCGCCGGGCGGGTGTGGGAATACTCACAAGCTCCCGGCTGAGTGCCACTATGTTGGAGTTTACCTCCAGTGGGGGACTCCATAGTTCTGCTGGGGGATTTTAACGCACACATGGGCAATGATTGAGTTACATGGAGAGGTGTGAACCTCGGGAGGAACGGCTTCCCTGATCTATACCAGTGTGGTTGTCTGTTGTTGGACTTCTGTTTCATGGATTGTCTATAACAAACACCATGTTCAAGCATAGGGATGCTCATAAGTTTACGTGGTACCAGAGCTCCCTAGGCCGAAGGTCATTGATCGATTTAATAATCATTTAATCTGATCTTAGGCCGTATGTTTTGGACACTCAAGTGAAGAGAGTAGCTGGGCTGTCAACTGATCACCATCTGGTGGTGAGTTGGGTCAGGGAGTGGGAGAAGACTCTGGACAGAACTGGTAAGCTCAAACGGGTATTGCAAGTAAATTGGGAATGTTTGGAGGAGGCCCCTGTCTGACAGACTTTCAACTCACACCTCCGGCGGAGCTTGTCCTGCCACCCTGTGGAGGCTGGGGGCATTGAACCTGAGTGGACAATGTTCAAAGTTTCTATTATTAAAGCTGCGGTGGAAAGCTGTGATCTTAGAGTCTTAGGTGCCTCAAGGGACGGTAACCTAAGAGGTGTCCTGGTGGACACCGGTGGTCAGGGAAGCCGTCCGACTGAGGAAGGAGTATGGGAATATGCCCAACTGGTCGACATGTGTTTTGTGGCTCTGGAGAAGGCGTAGGACCGGGTCCCCCGGTAGACACTATGGGAGGTGCTAAGAGAGTATGGGGTGAGGGGGTCCCTTCTCAGGGCCATCCAGTTGCTGTATGACCAAAGCGAGAGCTGTGTCCGGGTTTTTTGGAAGACAGACTCTCTTTAGATGAGGGTTGGTCTTCGCCAGGGCTGTGCTTTGGTAGGGAATGAGTCCTTACGATTGAACAAAGTTAAGTCAAAATACAAATTGAATTCATACCTTCAACATATTAAATTAGATTCTGTCGGGATTAACAAAAGGTGGTATGACAACATAATTCAATTCAATTTTATTTATAGTATCAATTCATAACAAGAGTTATCTCAAGACACTTTACAGATAGACCACACTCCAGAATTTACAAGGACCCAACAGTTCTAATAGTTTCCTCCAGAGCAAGCAACAGTGCGACAGTGGCGAGGAAAAACTTCCTTTTAGGCAGAAACCTCGGTCAGACCCAGGCTCTTGGTAGGCGGTGTCTGACGGGCCGGTTGGGGTTAGAATGAAGAGTGGCAATAAAAATAGAAAAAATTAGTAGTTTAACATAAGAACATACAGTTTGTCTTTCAAGCCCCCTTAGAAAGTAAAGGTCAGGTTAGTTGCGTGTTCAGTCTCAGTGATTCTGTGTTTTTGGGCAGGTGACATTCTGGGCCGGCCCTGAAGAACCTGGATGGGCTGCTGCAGATGCCGTATGGATGTGGTGAGCAGAACATGGCACTCCTCGCCCCAAACATCTACATCCTCGAGTACCTGAAAAACACACAGCAGCTGACCCCAGCCATCAAGGAAAAGGCTACCAACTTCCTGACCAGTGGTGAGTCTCCATTTTACTTTGGTAGCGAAAAGATCACGTATGCCAAATCTACTGCCTGCTACATTCTGGTACTGGTTGCACAAAATATAATGAGCAGCGTGCATAATTGCTTGACAGTGCTCGTCATTCCAATTGGAGACTACAGATCAGGAACACCCTGCTGGCCTTTGGGTTATGGTGCTGACACAGGGCCCCACCTTAACTTCTAGGCCATCAGGGAGACCTTGTTGAATGTCATTCCTTCTTTCTCTCCCCTAATTTCCTGTCGTCTTTTTACTTTCAGCTGTCCACTAAAGGCATCAAATGTAGTCTGTAACCACAACAAATCACAAATTTACCCAAAATCTTGAACTTATCATAAATCCTATCAAATATGTAGATGCCCTAATAAGCGTGTTTCTGTTGTTATACAGGCTACCAGAGACAGCTGAACTACAAGATAAGGACGGTGCTTACAGCACATTTGGAGCAGGACCAGGAACACTTGGTGAGACCATTACTGGTCAAACACCCACAAAAAAGAATTTAATATATATTTATATGTTGTTCAACATTTACTACGACATACAGTTCATACATGTAGAGTAGGTTATTATTGTAAGCCATTAAATAGATCTGCTTCCTCTTGTCTTCTTCTCTGTCTTTTGTTTTTAATATCCATAGGCTGACTGCATTTGTGTTGAGATCGTTTACCAAAGCACAGTCTTTCATCTTCATTGACCCAGCGAACATTGAATCGTCCGTGACTTGGCTGAAAAGTAAACAACGACCAAATGGCTGTTTTGAACAATCAGGAAAGCTCTTCAACAACAGAATGAAGGTAATTAAAGTCCCTCTTTACTTGAGCTTGTATACGCTGATTTTCATTCATGTCTTAGTAGTAAGAAATGCCAGCCAGGGTTCTTCTCCACGAAATTTGCAACATAAGAGCAACATGAGATAATTCCCTCTTAGCTTAATTTCAACAGGTTTCACTTACAGTACAGTGATCAATATCTGTATAAATGTAGGCCTATATACAAATATGTATGTGATATATAATTTATTTTTATTATACAAATTGTGCATGTTTACAAATATACTAAATACATTTATTCATCTCTCCTTTCATTTTATTAAATAAAGGTTTATTTTTGCAAGTGTCTTAGATTCCAAAAGTGTCACATCTGGTAAACTCTTCCAAATTTTAGCCTCCTATGTATTGAAAGGATTTCCTTCCAAAAGTGCCATGTCTTTGAATTGAGTCGTCTTGTGTGAGGTTATGAGCTGAGTTTATGGTTTAAATTATGGTGGAGGTGGTCAGTTAAATCTATTAGGACTCCATCGTACCAACCGGGGAATATAAATACTAAGCTAAAAGCCACTGAAAGCTGAAGAGTGTTGTAGTGGGATGGGCCAGCTGCTCTGGGATGTAATTTGATTCAACAGCTCAATGTCGCCTGTGGTCACAAGAAGGGGATTACGATTAGATCTCCACTGTGTTGTGTCGGCGCTGGAGAAAGGTCTGGCTGCATCCTTTATCATTCTGCTATAGGCAGGGGCGTCAGACTGGGGGGGAATAGGACTAAAGCGTGATTTATGATTCTGCAATAAATCTTCTCCGGGGCTACTTAGCTACTTAGAGATACTGATCCCCATGCCATAACCTGACGTGAACCTCTCGAAAAATCTAACTACATGTTGCTGCGACCCACGGCACTTGGCCTTGGCCCATAGATCCTTTTTATCAAGCCCAGAATGTCTCTGGCTGTAGGGAATAGACTTACTTTGGCTATAACTGATGGTGGAGATAGCAAAATGGGAGCAGAATACTGATTGAAATACGCGGCCAATGGCAGGCCTACATTCTTTATCCACTGAGTCAGATGAGATCACTAATTACTTATGCTTCCTCTTTACAGGGTGGTGTGTCTGATGAAATTACTCTCAGTGCCTACATCACTGCTGCCTTCTTGGAGATGAATGCACCCAGAGATGTAAGTAGATAATTTGTAGTATGATTGTATATATATATATATATATATATATATATATATATATATATATATATATAGTATATGTATATGTATATATATATGTATATATATATGTATATATGTATATATATATATATATGTATATATATGTATATATATATTATATATATATATATATGTATATATATATATGTATATATATATATGTATATATATATATGTGTGTAATATGCATTGTAGCATTAATTTGAATATAATATTTATGGCATAGCAATAAAGATTCTGAACACTAACAAAACACTTTTTACTGTTAAGGACTAGTGTGTAGGATGTGTGTGTGTGTGTGGGGTCTATAAGCGAAATGTTTTCATTAGTGTATAATCACCTGATGCAGAATTGGTGTTTTGTTTGATTAGAATGAGCCCTTCATATCTACATTAGGAGCAGGTCCACTTTCACGGAGCCCGCCATGTTGCACAGCCATATTTTTACAGTAGCCCAGAACAAACAAACACTGGCTTTAGAAAGGGCCTTTCATGCTTTTACATTGAAGTGAAGGCCACTCTAGGTTCTCCTACCCACTTGGACAGAAGGGGGTAAACTGAGTCGTATTCAGTTCACCGCTTGATGCCACTAACATAGTAGAAATACATTTAGTTTTGAGTACAGGCAGAAAACCCCAGTATCAGCTTGTAGTGATGAAGGAAAAAAGTTAGTTTTTTTTTCAAAAAATTGAGCAAAGGAGCATTTAAATAGTTAGAATTAATTTGAATGCAACCCACGTAGCCTAGTCTTACCCTATTATTTTTCTCTTATTATTATCTGATGACTTCAAATTTCAAATGTAATGTTAGTCTTTTTTAAACATATTTCTGTTTGGTGGTTAGTATTGTATGCCTCATTTGACAATGACATTTGTGGGTAGTTGTTTATTTCTGTCGATGCAATAAGATTTTTGTTTCCTCCTTTATCATTCAGACTAGTAGCACTGGTGAATACTTAGTAAAATATTTGTGGCCGGTTTCTTTTTCCTCTGTGCCCTCAGTTTTTTTTTCTAAAGCTCACTTTCTGCTGTTATGTGTGATTGCCTCCGGCGAGACCAGGGACAGTTGTTACACTTTTTGCAATTTTAAGCAATACATCAAAAATCCATTTACACTGGAATATCCAATTTCTTATTATGTATATTATAAACTTCAATATGTCAACTACTGACACAATGTGTTTAGGTGGTTTTATGAAATGTGTATGTAATTCAGTCTCTCCACTGTTACAACCAGGGAAGGTTAACAAACGTCAGGTTGTAACATGTCTAAAACATATCTAATGAATCAATCATATACTCAAAATGGAAAATATTATGTATTAGTCATGTTATTGTGACCATTCATTTCATGTTTTTAAGTAATGATTACCTGTTTCTTCATACAAAGTGACAAAAAAGAGGTGAAGCGGTCAAATTATAATACAAGAAATTGATTCAATGGGTAGAACAAACAAGTTTAACTTAAACATTCTCAACAACAGAGAGGGAGGGGGTGGGGGGCTGGGAAGTTTGAAGCATTTCACATTTAATTTTCACAATTAAATGAAATCTACGCAGTTTTTGGTGATACTGGGACAGTTGTCACGCCCTGTAACCATATTTTCATCTCATGTGAGCTAGCTTGACTGCTAGTTAGACTTAGACAGACTATATTGTCATTAAACTGCTCATTCATAATATACAGTTGAGCGATATTGCGTTGCAAGGCTCCGAAAAAGAAAATAAACAGAAGACAAGTAAAAAAAAGAAACAGTATCAATATAAGTATGTGCAATATAAAGTATGTGCATAATGATTATAAGATGATTATGACTAGTGCAAATATCAGTAGCAACCTTCATAGACATTTGATCTCATAACAGCATCCAAAAAAGTACATCAGAAAGAAAAACATTTTTTATCTCAAAAACAACCTTTTGTAGATGACGCCGTCAGGAAGTTTCAAATGTGGCTCCGTTTTTAGCAAGAATGGAGGGACACTAACGTCATCACTCCAGGTTGTTTCTGATGGGAGGAATTCAAAGTGTTACAACCCTCCCCTGTTACAACTGTCCCTGGTCTCCCTACTGAAGTCGTTTGTTTCCCTCTGTATATAGGAATTTGTTAACAGTGCAGCAAAATGTGTTCTTTTCATCGGTTCTAGGATTCTGCGCTTCATGGACCTGTGAATGCTAGCTTGTCTTGCCTCAAGGAGTCCATCAGTGACCTCAGCAACACCTACACCACCGCTCTGCTGGCGTACGTCTTCACCCTGGCAGGACACATGGAGACCCGTGCTCACCTACTGAACCACCTAGACACTGTTGCATCACAAGAAGGTGAGTCATCCTCCTACAGGAAATCATTCTGGCTTCATTACTGTGACAAAGCTTACCCTGTGCCTCTTTGTCTCTTTGTGGATGGCTGTTTTTAGGAGGTTTCCTCCACTGGTCTCAGACAGCAACAGAAACGTCAGCCTCTCTGTCTGTGGAGATCAGCTCCTATGTGCTGCTGGCTAAACTCAGTGCCTCTCCGACTGCTGAAGACCTGGGCTACGCCAGCCGCATCGTTAGATGGCTGACTAGCCAGCAGAACTATTACGGAGGATTCTCCTCCACACAGGTACAACCCAAACAGGGTTAAGATGGACTTTGAATGTACAATAATCTCTTCTGGAACAAATAAGATCAACAAAGTTATTTAATATGTATGGCTTAGCTGTGACCTTAAGCCCATTTGTCTGACTTCCCGTTATCCCAAAAACAATAGTGTGGAACAAGAAAAACAGACCTATATTTGTGTTTGTGACAATGCATTTTTCTGCTTCTTCACTTCAGTGTTTCTTTAAATGTTGACATTTAGCTTATGAGGTGTAGGAACATTTTCTCCACTTAAGGACCATTAGTTTTTTAATAAATCTGGATCTTTAGTCCAAATAGACCTGACCCTCCCTTCACCAAAATACATTTTTTATGACCCTCCAAAATGATGGGAAAAAAGGCATGACCCACCCCGACAATTTATTGATGCCTTCTGTTCTGGTTTGCTCTTGGCAAAGATGTACAGATAGCCATTGTTTTTCACAACCATAACACACACAACTTAACCTAACCTCTGCCTTCTCATCTTACACATCACACTCCACTGTTTAGGGTTCCATTTCAGTAGATTTACTCACCAACACTGTTGTGGAAACACAATAAGCATGAGAACTAATAGCACACTTACTGCATTACTTCAAATACTAAGATACTCCTCTAGTAAACTAGTGATCACATGAAATAAAACGATAAAACAATGAGACCATTTAACAAAGCACACTGGCTAATAACCCATATTGACAGCTGGCCTGCCCAATCACTCAACACCAGAGAACTTTTCCCAAGTAACCAACACCAAACAAGCCACCTTGAAATGTTTTCTGTTTTCATGAATACAACAGTTCTGTGACCCTCCCCCCTAGACTAAATAACGTTGGGTAGCCCTCACCTCAACAAAGAATAAAAAGACATGACACTCCCCTATTTTCCTCCAGTGGTCTCTTCCATAAATACCAAACAATCCCTTATAAAAATATTAAAGCCTTGAGTTATCTTTCAAATTATTTTAAAACTGAAACTCACATTATTTAGACATGCATAGTACTCACAGGTCAGCAACATTTATGACTCCTACATATGAAAGTTGAAGGTGTAAACAAAAGAACCTTTACAGTTGTATAAATGTAAGCACAAGTATTAGGTATTTTTCTTTGTTTGTGTTGTAGGACACCGTGGTGGCTCTTCAGGCTCTGGCTCTCTACTCCACTCTGGTGTTCAGTCCAGTGGGTTCAAGCACAGTGACGGTCCAGTCTCCCAGTGGCCAGCTGACGTTTGATGTGAATCAGTACAACAAACTGCTCTACCAGGAGAAGAATCTGCAGGACGTGACAGGAAGGTACAGCCTGGAGGTGAAGGGGACGGCATGTGCTGCGATACAGGTCAGTGGTTAGATGTACCAACAATCCTGATGATTTATACTGTACATTTGAACCATTTTGAGCGAGGAAAAGAGATTTTTTTTCACTTTTCATGATTGCAGATTGATTGATTGTCATTTTTAATGCCTCTAAGTGGCCCTCCCACACAGAATTACATGACACCACACAACATTAATTATTTCCACAGTTCCCTGTCCAATGTCCACACACAACATTCTCCACTTTGCACAAACAAAGAACAAATAAAACAGACCCACAGGTACCACAACACATCAGTGCAACCCATACGTTGTCCAACTAAAGCCAACAACTCATACACAAAAAACAGACTAAAAAAATTATATTTATTTTCCTTTCCTTGTTTACCTCTTATCTAGATTTCTCTTGTCTATAACATCCCAACTCCTGCTGATGTTACCACTCTCAGTGTTGAGGTTAAACCAGAGGCCGACTGCACCAGCAAAAGACCCAAACTCATTCTGAAACTAACATCCCTGTAA
>NW_022605219.1:7500-17100 GCF_008692095.1 Etheostoma spectabile | reverse complement strand
TTTTTTTTGCTTCTGCCGCTTTTTCTTTTTAGTTTTGTGTGAATTAGTTAAAAGAATTTGTTAGTAATGTACAAAAACAAGCTGTGTAAGCTGTGATGAAGCTTGGTTACATAAAGTAATGTTTAAGCTATCCGTTTCAGCTGCAGTTGTATGAATCTAGGTTTGAATATAGGAATCTAGTTGTTTTTCCTGAGTGGGTATTCTTTTTAAGAAAAATTGCTGTCTTTCTCAGTGTAAACTCAATAAGTCTCCATTTTTTACTGGAATCTTGTTTGTGTACTCATAATGTGTGTTGCAGTGACAGTGTCTCCCCAACCCTTATGCAATCACTGCTGCAAATAAATGCAATGCAAATGCAATACATGTATTAAGTGTGGAAAAAAAAATCTTAAATCCACCAGCCATTTTCCTTGCAACAATCTCAAAAAAGGCTGCCAAAATCCGTGTCTATGAAAGGCAATTATTTCCTCACGTTTCAAAAGACATTCCTGAAGGTGTTGAACTGAAACAGCACCATGTTCTGGACCACTGCCAGCAGATTTTTCCATGCATCAGGGGTGTTCAATATAAAATGTATAAACTCAAAGACACATCATCTCAAACTCCAGTGGTTCCAACTGTTTTGAACTGAGAGGCAGAGTTGCAGTTGTGAGGATATTGTACATTCCACGCAGAAGAAACACTCTAGTGTATGAAAACTTGGAAACAGGGGCATGTTTTTTCAACTACCCCATTGATTCGACATGTCTTGGAGTTTGTTTACTATCAAAACTGTCTGGTCAGCTCTGCCAGTGCTCCAGTAACACTTTACAAAACCACTGCTGTATTGCCTCTTCAGAAAAATGGTTTGTGGGGGGGGGGCGTTCTAACTACACAGCACATAACATGATGAACTTTGCAGGATGCCCTCATTCAGTGTGGTGGAGTTTGTGGATGAAATTGACCCTGATGGCTGCAAGAAGGTGGACATCAATCCATCAGAAGGTTCGAGGGCACCGACGGAAAATTATGCTGGTGGCCACCAGCCACATTGCTCAATGTGACCAAGGCCGTGAAAGAGAGCACACACCAGCTTAAAAACTGGATTCTGTGTAATATGCGTGTGATGGGAAAATGCAGGTAACTTTAATTTTCTAATTAACTACTGCTCTATTTCTAGATCATCATTACAAACAGGCAAGATCACACCAAACCAATTAAATTGATTTCAGTCCTCACACATGTCATAGTTGCTCTCGGTGTGCTCTTGATTGCATACCTGCAACCACACTATCCCTCTGCAGATTAGACATCTGCTTCATATTATGTATACTGTATGTGCATGTGTTTTTTTTCAATTCATACTGCTACATACAGATGTGCACTGTGATACTCTCTGCAGTCATATCTGGTGACAGTAGAGAAGAGGAAGACTGACTAGTTTATAAGCCGTCACACTTCTATCAAGTAAATTCCTGACCATGAGTTTGCACATTTACAGCAGTGATTGTATTTTACAGTGGTCATTGTATTTTACAGCTACTATGCGGAGGCCAGGGTAAAGCTTCATCAAGCCGAGTATACATCCGACCTGACAGACACCGAAGATGGCTTGATAAAGAGAAAGTAGGTGTTGTTGGGGAATACAGGTTAAAAGTAATTTCCATAAATAGAATCAGTAGGTATGGTTTACCTTAAATATCTTCATATTAACCTCTCTAGGGCAAGGTCAAAACTCTTCCAGAGTCAGAGCAAGCATCTAGAATCAAGTGAGCATTCTGATCAGAGGACAAACTTCCACCCACTCCCCAGAAAACACCTTTGGCCAGCAGCAAATAAAATGACCAGCCAGATTACCAGCCCACTGCCCAGCGAGTTGCCAGCCCCAGTTGTGAAGCCATGTTCTCTAAACTCTTACAATGGTAGAAAGAATTAAGGAGACCCAGAAGGTCATGGTAAGATGCTAAATGCCTTGCTGAAGAAGCAAGATACATACATGATGGAGGTTCCTGATGGTGTGGTTTTCCCACTGCAAATCAAGCAGACGTTGAGGCGCTTGAGGAGCTACTGGGGGACCGCAGTCTAATGTCTGCTGTTGTAGGTATTTATTATTTATTTATTTATTCCTTATGGTCTTGGCAGTTATTGTAAGCCTTTTTTCTCCTTTTGTTCTCATTCCTAGGTTGCCATGGTGGCAGACATAGGGGGCACAAATGTAGATGACGCAACGAGACGAATGATGAAATACATTCTGTCAAACGAGCTGGCATTGGACAACATGTTTGGCCGTCACGGGAAAAAGAAGTTTAAGGACTTGTGTCTTTCAACGTTCTGTATGGTAAGTAAATCAGAGAAGTTCTACAACTATTGAAAATAATTTGTTGAAAAACATTCCATCTGCAAGGATTAAGGCTGAATCCTATTTCTCCATCTTACCCTGCCCCTTACTCCTTACCACTAGCCCTTGGCCTTGACACCGAGTGGTAAGGGCTAGGAGTGAAAACATACCCCTATGAAATGGGACACCACTTTTTTTAAATCATCATACAGTATTGATCACAAACTTCCAAGATGCTGTCTGTAAGTGTGTCTATATGTTGATTGTGTGGGTTTTGACAACAGTGTCGTGCATTTAAATATTTAGGTATTTTTTGTTCCCTTTGGTGGTGGTGGTGCAGATGTTCTTATCTGTGTAGTACTAGGTATTATTTTTTTCAGTGAAATAATTTTTCTTGCTTTAATCCCTGTATCTGTTTGCGGCCCCATTCATTGTATGGACTTACATTTTATTTGAATACGCACCAGTAAGGTAGGGAGCACGGTGGCATTTTCAAATTAAAGTAAATTAGAGGAAACATTTTTCACAAGATGAAAATGCAAGGAACATCCTGGACTGCACTATTTGAGACTGCTCATCTAATTATTTTTAATACTAAATAAGTTTAAATCAACATATAAAATAGCAATCTTTTATACAAATAATGCTGGTTATATTGGCATTTCAAACCTGAAGCCTGCATTTTACAATTGAAGCCTCAACTAAAGTGTATCAGCTATTGCTTTTAATGTATTTTGGCATTTTAATGTGACAAAATGTGCATCATTTTATAATATTTGTACACACCTAACAAAGCTCCTAGATATTAATTAAGATTATGAGGAAAACTGTTTTAAGTTCAATACTCATAAATACATAACATATCCTTCATACTTTTGCTAATATAGCACTGAATTTGGCAATTTTCTAATTCTAAATGGTTGTTTAAAGAGTTTTTTAATGTTAACTCATACTGTCAACCAAATTTGTTTTTACAGAGGCTCTTAAGAAGAATTCGTTGACTGCACAGGTGAACCAGCAGGAGGCAGAGAGGGCACTGTCGAAATGGTTCACTGGGGCAAGAGACAGAGGAGGACGAAGGTTATCTAGACAGCCAGTGCCAAATTAAACAGAACTGAGCAGTGGTGGAATGTGAGTGCAGAACATTTGTATTCAGCTAAAAAGTAGATTTAAACTGTTAAAATATTTATAATTTTTCATCAATATTTTTATCACATGTTAAAAAATATTGACACACTGTTAATGTTGATCATTTTGTCTATCAACAAAAACTTTCTAAATAAAAAGTTGAAATCAGAGAATGTGGCCATTTTTAAAGAACCTGACTCAAACTGGTAATTTTTTTTTTATTAATTGTTGCAGCTCTAGGATGGTTTAATCAAATTGTACTGAGTACTCAATTAGGATTTTTAAAAACATGTCTTGCCTAGCTGGGGCCCATCTAAAACCTGATGTAATCCTGCCTTAGACCCACATGGGCAATTGGCCCGGGGCCATGGAACCCTTGGACAATCCCACTTGCAACCCATATTTCAGCTCATACTTCCCCATGTAGGCCCCACATAAAGTTTTAAAGCTGGGACCAAGATGGGTCTTGTCTGTGTCGCCCATCTGGGGCCAGTTTAAAACCTGGTGCAATCCTGCTTTAGACCCACATGGGCAAGTGGCTTGGGGCCAACATGGAAACTGCGGACAATCCCACTTGCAACCCACATTTTAGCCCATACTGTCCCCATGTAGGCCCCACATAGGACTTAAAGCTAGGACCAAGATGGGTCTTGTCTGTTTTGCCCAGCTGGGGCCCATCTAAAACCTGGTGTGATCCTGCCTTAAACCCACATGGGCAATTGGCTTGGGGCCAACATGGAATCTGCGGACAATCCCCATATTTCAGCACATACTGGCCCCATGTAGGCCCCCACATAGGACTTAAAGCTGGGACCAAGATGGGTCTTGTCTGCGTCGCCCATCTGGGGCCAGTTAAAAACCTGGTGTAATCCTGCTTTCGACCACATGGGCAAGTGGCTTGGGGCCAACATG
This sequence comes from Etheostoma spectabile, assembly GCF_008692095.1. Classification (NCBI taxonomy): domain Eukaryota; kingdom Metazoa; phylum Chordata; class Actinopteri; order Perciformes; family Percidae; genus Etheostoma; species Etheostoma spectabile. The sequence continues at coordinate 12,743 of NW_022605219.1, read as the reverse complement.
GAAACTGCGGACAATCCCACTTGCAACCCAACATTTTAGCCCATACTGTCCCCATGTAGGCCCCAATAGGACTAAAGCTAGGACCAAGATGGGTCTTGTCTGTTTAGCCCAGCTGGGGCCCATCTACAAACCTGGTGTAATCCTGCCTTAAACCCACATGGGCAATTGGCTTGGGGCCAACATGGAACCCGCGGCAATCCATATGGTAATGATCTGACAATCCCACATGGGGCCCATGATTCTGCCCACTTTTACCCACATGGGCCCCGCATAAAAATGTTGGCTGGGTGGAGCAACTCAAAAGCAGAGGTGAGTAAAGGCAGAGGGTACCGGTTTTCCTGTGACATCATTGAGACCTCGATAATCAATGCAGGGCGAAGAGAACCATCTTTCTTTCCCACAAAGAAGAACCCGGCACCAGCAGGAGAGGAAGACGGGCGGATAAGTCCAGCTGCCAGGGAGTTCTGACGTACTCTCCATAGTTTTTCTTTCAGGAGGGATAGTGAGTAGAGGTGACCTTTGGGTGGAGCAGTACCAGGGAGAAGATCAATGGCACAGTCGTACGGACGGTGTGGGGCAGTGATGTGGCTTTGGTCTTGTTGAACACCTCTCGGAGACCATGGTAACAGTCAGGAACATTAGAGGTCAGGGGCAATGCTGGGGGGTACTGAGCGGGGAACAGCGAGGCAGCACGCAAACAGGTCAGGTGGCAGGTGACCCCCACTCTTTCACAGTTCCGGAGGCCCAATCAAGGTGAGGAGTGTGGAGACGGAGCCAAGGGTAGCCCAAGATTAGGGGTTGGCCTGGAGAGCTGAGCAGATGGAAGCGGATGGTCTCACGATGGTTTCCTGACACCATCATAGAGGACGGGGCTGTGGTGCTGGTGACTGTGCCAAGTAAGTGACCATCCAGGGCCCGGGCTGGAACAGGAGGGACAAGCGATGGTTTTCCAAGCCCAGCTGACGAGCAAGTCCCGTGTCAATAATGTTTGCTTCTGCGCCAGAGTCCACCAGAGCTGCCAGAGTGTGGGTAGAATTAGACAGGTGAAGACAGACTTGGATGAGGGGTTTACGACTGATGGAGGGCGGAATGTTCTTCATTGAGCTCATCCGGATTCCTCCTACATCTGGTGAGCTCCGGCTTTTACTGGACAGGTGACGACTCGATGACCATCCCCACCACAGTACAGACACAAGTTGGAGGTGAGGCGTCGCTGGCGCTCTGCAGGGGTTAGGGAGGCGCGGCCGATCTCCATCGGTTCAGACTGGTCCAGCTGGCTAGATGGTGTGGCAGGTGAGGACAGAAGAGCAGTTGGGACCCTCCGTGTGCTAGTAGATGGACCCTGGCGCCCTCTCTCACGACGGCGGGCCTGAATCCTGCGGTCGATGCGGACAGCCAGGGCAATGGCTTCATCGAGAGTGGAGGGTTGATCATGGGAAACCAACTCGTCCTTTACGTAGTCCGCCAGGCTGTGGAGGAAAGCATCCACCAATGCTTCCATGTTCCAGGAGCTCCGACTTGCCACAGTTCGAAAGTCGATGGAGTAATCTGCAACAGTCCTTCTACCTTGGCGAATACTTATCAGAGTCCGAGATGCCTCGGCAGTTGTGGATTCCAAATCGAATACCTTGAGCATCTCCTCTGCGAATAGGTTGAAGGTCATACAGCTGGGTCTGGCGCTCGAACTCCGCCGTTCCCCAGAGACGAGCTCGGTCCGTCAGGTGAGTAATCACGTAACCGACCTTTGCCCCTTCAGTGGCAAAAGTCCGGGTTGCAGGGTGAACTGGACACGGCAGCTCGTCAGGAAACGCCCGTACCTGGGTTGGGTCGCCGCTGAACCGTTCGGGATTGCCGATCCTGGGTTCTGGGACTCCAACAAAGCCGCGGCAGTAGGGGACTGGGCAGGAGACTCGGGTGCTGGGCCGTGAGCAGGCTGACTGGAGCTGGGCCGGTGGGAGCAGGCAGAGGAGAAAGGTTGGTGAGAAGTTGGATAATCATTGCAAGTTGTTGTTGCTGTTGCTGTTGCTGCTGGAACTGCTGACGCTGCTGGAAGCCGGCTTGGAGTAGAGAGGCAATGTCAGCCGTGTTGCGATCCACCTCTCTCTCTGTCTCTACCAGGCGTTGCATGGCGGTGGGTGGTTCTGAGCCGTCGGTTTCCATGCTGTTATGACCGTGCGCTGGGTCCATGTTTGGTCAGATCGTACTGTCAGACACCAAACAAGACAAGGACCACAAAAGCGTCACGTTCGATAGTTATTAAAGGGTAAAGGGTATGGGGAGTTTCAGAGGTACCGGGAAATCCAAAAACAGCACATGTGTAGATCCCCAGTAGCCGAACAGCGGAGCAGGAGCTGGATGATCGAGAAGTCCGGAGCAGGAGAACACGGAAGTAATCGAGCGGATCCGGGATCACCAGTAGAGAGTCAAAAAAGCTTTTCCCAAAACAGGCAGGTAACAGGTACCGGTAGCAGACGATCTGACAAGTGAGGACTGAAAAACAAGGCGTTATATACAGGACATGATGAGTGGTGAATGCAGTGCAGCTGGTAGGTAACGAGGGTGAGGCAGAGCAGAGCAGAAACAGGTGAAAGTCATCAACCCCAATCAGTGTGTTACCAGGCAGAGAGAGAGCTCATGACAGCAGCTTATGGTTATGTAATACCTGCGATCATTTGTGATGAATCAATACTGGTTGTTTGTGCTATACAGTAGTTTCTTCTCAGAGAGAAACACTGACTATCTCTAATTTTCATTATCTAGATCTAGAAAAAATAGATCATAATTATTAGGACATGCAACGTATTTGTAAATATAGGTGTGTTTGTGTGAGTGTGGTGTGTGTGTGTGTGTGTTGTGTGTGTGTGTGTGTGTGACCCTGATGAATCCAAACTTTTGGATGCACAAATACTTTTATACATACTTTTACAACATCATTTGTTGGGTTATGAGTTAAAAAGACAACTGCAAAAGATTAAAGTAGACTTTTCCTACTCCCTTTTTCAATGTAGAATCAAAGGCACATTTTAAAACATTGATGAAACCTGTCAGTGATTGCTGTTTCACTCTACCCACCTCCCTAGCCGGTTCTGTCACCTCACTCAAGACTTGATGCACCGGGGAATTGTTAAATGCTGCAGCCCTTTTCTGTAGTAACAGTTTTTGCATTTGACAAAAATCTCCAGTTTTTAAAATGTTGTTCTCTCTCTTGAACAGGTCTCTGTGACTCCAACCCCCTCCTTAGATTACACCCTCACCCCCCTCTCTGGTGACCAGTACACATCCTGTCTGTGCGGCGGTGAGCGCAAGACCCTCAGCTGGACCATGGCCCCCTCAACCTTAGGTGAGAATCAAGCTTTTATCCACAAGGCTGTTGAGGTGGAGGAGCCCTTTTTGATCTCTGGGAAATCAGTGAGATCCACCTTAGTGATAAAATGTTTTGACATTTTGTAATAAAAAATCAAATCAAATTCAAATCAAATTTCACACTGTTGTTCTGTTCAGGAGTTGTAATGTCTCAGTGAGTGCTGAGGCTGTGACATCCCAAATTTCATGTGACAATGAGGTTGTGAGCGTGCCTGAAAGGGACGAATTGACGTGGTCACACGGCCTCTCATAGTAAAGGTTGGTACCTTAAAAACAAGATGACAAAGAAAATGTTTATCCATTAACCAAATGGAAGCTCTGTGTAACTCACATTATTTCTTCCCCTCTCAGGCTGAGGGAACTGAGATAACAAAGACCTACAACTGGCTGCTCTGCCCAAAAGGTCTGTACTTCACACAGGCATGGCCCATCAAACATGTGAAAAGACAAATACTGGAAGTGGAATAGATTGCATGTTAAAAAATGTAATGGAGACATTCACTACTTGCATAAAACACTTCATTGTGATTACGGCAAGCTTAGCGCAGGTGCATCAGATTGATTTACTGTTAAATAAGTGAAAGAACCCTCCCCTTTGTGATTTTATCTTTCTTGATCCACTAACTGTCCGTTTCATCTAAAAGACATCTTTGTAATAGTGCTGAGTGTGTTTCTCTCTCCTCTGTTCACAGGGGAAGCTTTGACAGAGGAAATGGACATACAACTCCCCGAGGACATTATTGATGGATCTGCCCGTGCTTCAGTTCAGTCCTTGGTAATTAATAGAAAATTCATTTTACTTGAGAATTGCTTTACCAAGAAAATTCTAGGACGGAACAGGCTTCCAAACTCCCTATGAATCACAGAGGGAGATTTATTGACCTGCCCGAGGAAGCCCGGGGCCCCGTCTGGAGTCAGGCCCGGATCACTGAGCGCCTGTTGGCCGGGTTTGCTGCAGAGCCCAGCCGGGCACAACCCGAAAAAAAAAGCTACGTGGCGCCTATCTCTCCATTCCGTGGGCCCACCACTTGTGGGAAGAACTGCTGGGGGCGGTGAAGTCAGGGGCCTTGACGGACCAGACATGGGCGGCAGAGGCTGGCTCTGGGGACAAGGAATGTCACCTCTCTGTGAGGGAAGGAGCTAGAACTTGTGCGAGAGGTGGAGCGTTACCAGTTAGATCTGGTAGGCTTAGCTCTACGCACAGTTTTGGTTCTGGAACCATACTCCTGGATAGGGATTGGACTCTTTTCTACTCCGGAGTTGCCCAGGGCATGTGGCGCCGGGCGGGTGTGGGAATACTCACAAGCTCCCGGCTGAGTGCCACTATGTTGGAGTTTACCTCCAGTGGGGGACTCCATAGTTCTGCTGGGGGATTTTAACGCACACATGGGCAATGATTGAGTTACATGGAGAGGTGTGAACCTCGGGAGGAACGGCTTCCCTGATCTATACCAGTGTGGTTGTCTGTTGGTGGGACTTCTTGTTCATGGATTGTCTATAACAAACACCATGTTCAAGCATAGGGATGCTCATAAGTTTACGTGGTACCAGAGCTCCCTAGGCCGAAGGTCATTGATCGATTTAATAATCATTTAATCTGATCTTAGGCCGTATGTTTTGGACACTCAAGTGAAGAGAGTAGCTGGGCTGTCAACTGATCCCATCTGGTGGGTGAGTTGGGTCAGGGAGTGGGAGAAGACTCTGGACAGAACTGGTAAGCTCAAACGGGTATTGCAAGTAAATTGGGAATGTTTGGAGGAGGCCCCTGTCTGACAGACTTTCAACTCACACCTCCGGCGGAGCTTGTCCTGCCACCCTGTGGAGGCTGGGGCATTGAACCTGAGTGGACAATGTTCAAAGTTTCTATTATAAAGCTGCGG
>NW_022605219.1:0-2500 GCF_008692095.1 Etheostoma spectabile | reverse complement strand
TTTCTGATGGGAGGAATTCAAAGTGTTACAACCCTCCCCTGTTACAACTGTCCCTGGTCTCCCTACTGAAGTCGTTTGTTTCCCTCTGTATATAGGAATTTGTTAACAGTGCAGCAAAATGTGTTCTTTTCATCGGTTCTAGGATTCTGCGCTTCATGGACCTGTGAATGCTAGCTTGTCTTGCCTCAAGGAGTCCATCAGTGACCTCAGCAACACCTACACCACCGCTCTGCTGGCGTACGTCTTCACCCTGGCAGGACCATGGAGACCCGTGCTCACCTACTGAACCACCTAGACACTGTTGCATCACAAGAAGGTGAGTCATCCTCCTACAGGAAATCATTCTGGCTTCATTACTGTGACAAAGCTTACCCTGTGCCTCTTTGTCTCTTTGTGGATGGCTGTTTTTAGGAGGTTCCTCCACTGGTCTCAGACAGCAACAGAAACGTCAGCCTCTCTGTCTGTGGAGATCAGCTCCTATGTGCTGCTGGCTAAACTCAGTGCCTCTCCGACTGCTGAAGACTGGGCTACGCCAGCCGCATCGTTAGATGGCTGACTAGCCAGCAGAACTATTACGGAGGATTCTCCTCCACACAGGTACAACCCAAACAGGGTTAAGATGGACTTTGAATGTACAATAATCTCTTCTGGAACAAATAAGATCAACAAAGTTATTTAATATGTATGGCTTAGCTGTGACCTTAAGCCCATTTGTCTGACTTCCCGTTATCCCAAAAACAATAGTGTGGAACAAGAAAAACAGACCTATATTTGTGTTTGTGACAATGCATTTTTCTGCTTCTTCACTTCAGTGTTTCTTTAAATGTTGACATTTAGCTTATGAGGTGTAGGAACATTTTCTCCACTTAAGGACCATTAGTTTTTTAATAAATCTGGATCTTTAGTCCAAATAGACCTGACCCTCCCTTCACCAGAAATACATTTTTTATGACCCTCCAAAATGATTGGGAAAAAAGGCATGACCCACCCCGACAATTTATTGATGCCTTCTGTTCTGGTTTGCTCTTGGCAAAGATGTACAGATAGCCATTGTTTTTCACAACCATAACACACACAACTTAACCTAACCTCTGCCTTCTCATCTTACACATCACACTCCACTGTTTAGGGTTTCCATTTCAGTAGATTTACTCACCAACACTGTTGTGGAAACACAATAAGCATGAGAACTAATAGCACACTTACTGCATTACTTCAAATACTAAGATACTCCTCTAGTAACTAGTGATCACATGAAATAAAACGATAAAACAATGAGACCATTTAACAAAGCACACTGGCTAATAACCCATATTGACAGCTGGCCTGCCCAATCACTCAAACACCAGAGAACTTTTCCAAGTAACCAAACACCAAACAAGCCACCTTGAAATGTTTCTGTTTTCATGAATACAACAGTTCTGTGACCCTCCCCCCTAGACTAAATAACGTTGGGTAGCCCTCACCTCAACAAAGAATAAAAAGACATGACACTCCCCTATTTTCCTCCAGTGGTCTCTTCCATAAATACCAAACAATCCCTTATAAAAAATATTAAAGCCTTGAGTTTATCTTTCAAATTATTTTAAAACTGAAACTCACATTATTTAGACATGCATAGTACTCACAGGTCAGCAACATTTATGACTCCTACATATGAAAGTTGAAGGTGTAAACAAAAGAACCTTTACAGTTGTATAAATGTAAGCACAAGTATTAGGTATTTTTCTTTGTTTGTGTTGTAGGACACCGTGGTGGCTCTTCAGGCTCTGGCTCTCTACTCCACTCTGGTGTTCAGTCCAGTGGGTTCAAGCACAGTGACGGTCCAGTCTCCCAGTGGCCAGCTGACGTTTGATGTGAATCAGTACAACAAACTGCTCTACCAGGAGAAGAATCTGCAGGACGTGACAGGAAGGTACAGCCTGGAGGTGAAGGGGACGGCATGTGCTGCGATACAGGTCAGTGGTTAGATGTACCAACAATCCTGATGATTTATACTGTACATTTGAACCATTTTGAGCGAGGAAAAGAGATTTTTTTTTCACTTTTCATGATTGCATGATTGATTGATTGTCATTTTTAATGCCTCTAAGTGGCCCATCCCACACAGAATTACATGACACCAACACAACACATTATTATTCCACAGTTCCCTGTCCAATGTCCACACAAACATCTCCACTTGCACAAAACAAAGAAACAAATAAAACAGACCCAGGTACCAAACATCAGTGCAACCCATACGTTGTCCAACTAAAGCCAAACAACTCATACACAAAAAAACAGACTAAAAAAAATTATATTATTTTCCTTCCTTGTTTACCTCTTATCTAGATTTCTCTTGTCTATAACATCCCAACTCCTGCTGATGTTACCACTCTCAGTGTTGAGGTTAAACCAGAGGCCGACTGCACCAGCAAAAGACCAAACTCATTCTGAAACTAACATCCCTGTAAGTAATAAACAAGCAGATCACGACATAGATGAATACTGAAGTGTT